>NC_057800.1:424927980-424981377 GCF_018294505.1 Triticum aestivum
AGACATAGTCGATCACAAGGATATCGGCAGCGGTCTCGGGTTTTACCGGAAAGAAGTAACGGAGGGGGAACACAATAAATAACAGAGCAATCAAAGCATCACAAAGCAAGACATGGTAATACGCAGTGCTAGGGGTGACCTAACGCAATGCTAGGCGATATAGGTGAAGGGGGGAAACATCCAGGAAAGTTTTCCCAAAGTTTGTCATTTTCGGACAAACGAACCGCATGGGGGCGGTTGCAGGCTCGCTATGCTAGGGACATGTGGCGGACGAACGGACTACATATTTGGATTCGTCTTGTCGTTCTAAGCAACTTTCATGTACAAAGTATTTTCATCCGAATTACAGATTATTTTATATTAATTTTCAAAGTTCTATACATATCCTGAAATTATTTTAATTCGAATTAAAAAAAGAAAATATTGTTGTCACCTATTGCTACTGTAGCCATAGTGTATGACAGTGGTGTTAGTGGGTTGGGTTGACCCAGTTAAAGGTTGATTGGTCAACAAACGAATAGTGTTGAGGGCCACATGTCATTGACATAGACATTTTGTTTTTTAATATCATTTTCTCTTAACTACAAGTGGGTCCACATGTCATTGGCACTAGTTGTATCTAGGGATTTATTTAGACTGTTAATTAAGTGGGACCCTTATGTCATCTGTACATAGACTAAGTTTTGCCACTAATTGATCCCTTAATATAATCTACCTCTAATCTAAATAGGCCGGCCATCCTGGGCAGTAGCAAGCCGATGCATGGCTAGACACACGCATGCACTGGAGTGCATGGCGGCTCAGCATGCAGTAGTAGAAAGCAGCGGCAGCGGGCAATAGTAGTGGCAAGAAGCAGAAGCCACGCGGCCTCGCGCGCACGCGCAAGCCACGGCCAAGGCCCGGCCGGCGCGCGGGCTGGGCGCGTTCGTGGCCAGCAGCAGTGCACAACAAGCAGCGCTAGCGGCAGAAGTAGAGCAACAATGATGTAGCAGCAACAGAAGGTAGCAGTAGCATGAGAGAAGCAGAGAAGCTGTATACAGAGAGCAATGGCGGCAGGCACGCACGTACACATGCGCGGGAGCTCGGACGAGCTCGGGGACGGCGACTACGGCAACGAATCGAGGGGGGAAGCAGGGGGATGAGGAAGGAGCTCACGGTGAGCCTGTAGGTGTGCATAGCGGGCTCGTGGGAGGCTCGGAGGCGACGAGTTCCGGCAATGGCGTCGGCCATGCAGAGAAGGGGAACGACTCGATCCGATCTAAGCAGAGGCACTCGGCTCGCGTTCTTCAGCATAGAGGAAGAAGCAGAGGCGGGAGGAGCTCCTGGCGCAGTCCTAGGTGACGGGAAGGGCAGTGGCCACGGGATCGACGAGGGCCATGGCGATGACGGCATTGGGCACGTCCAGAACGGGACGAGGGATCGTGGGGAGGGGCGAATGGAGGCTAGGGTTTGCAGGGGGATCAACGGCGACGACTTTATAGGCGGGGGCAGGGGGCAGGGGGCGGATGGCCGCCACGCATGGCCATCGCCGGCGGATGGCCACCATGGCGCCCTGCCTCCTGTAGCGAGAGGTGGGAGGCAAGCGGGGGCTTGGCCTGGGCCGTTTTGCTAGATGGGCCATGGGGGCCAGTAGATTAGGTTTCTTTTCTCTTTTACTAGTGATTTTCCATTTACCTTTTTGTTTATTTATTAAGCTACTGTTTTGTACTTTCTTTTTGCACCAAAATACTTTTCTTTAAATGTAAAACCTTGCCATATAATTTCTATGGATTATTTTGCACTACCAGAAAAAGTTTGGGTTCAAAATAATTTATTAAGTTTGAGTTTATATTTAAATGGGATAAAAAGGTGATGTTGGTCCAATGTTTTAATATCGAGGGGCAATTTTATATTTTTAAAATGTTAATTCTTTCATGACAAACTGTTAGTGAATATTTGCAACCCACCCGACATTTTTGTGTTGTTGTTTGAAGAAATAATAATTTGACTTTATTTTAAATTTGAATTTGAATTGGGTTTGGATCAAAGTGAGGTTTAGCAAATTAACTGCGATGACATGGCACCATTAGGAGGGGATTACTGTAGCTTAATTAACTGGGTATTACAATTCTCCTCCACTACAAGAAATCTCGTCTCGAGATTTAGGAGGTAGAGAAAATGGGGGAGGTTACGTTACGAAATTCTAGCGAGTGTTCTCGGTCTTGGTTGCTCTTCTCAAAGAAGTTGGTCCCTTTGTTTGACGTATTCATTCTTATGCTCCTGGTCATCATGATGAAGTCGACATCCTTTCTTCAGGATCCCCATCATACTTACAGAAAAGATTAGGGTGAAAACTCAGGAAGGAGGAAGCTCAACACATGTTAGGTACCTAGGGCTATCTTAGTGAACGAGGCATAGAGGCATCTCTCGAGTTGAAATTCAAGAAAGTTGTCGAGAGCAAGGTAAGAAGGTGCAATATGAAATTTCAAGCGCATAGGTAATCGTTCAATGTCTGAAACAAAGTGTGAAGGGGTCCAGAGCAATGAGAATAAGTATTGCGTCTGATACCGAAACATAATATCTGACGGAAGGTACCTCGCGGAATTACATATGAGGTAAAGTCCAAAGGATAAACTTTGGAAACAGGGATGTACAAGAGAGTCAGGTTTCGATCATGTGGACCTGTGGGTTATGGGCCCACCATGTGGGTTAAAAGTAGGAAGGGCACTGACATCTTGCACGGTCATGATAGCAAGGCATGTCAGAGAATAGCCTGGCAGTTATGTCATCAACAATGTCGGTACCAAGGGTGAGGGGCGAAGAGAACCATTTTCCTGCTCGTTGAACGAGGTGGACCGTTAGGCAAAGTTCTCGTCCGTTGGTGGCTATCGAAATGTCATCAACAATAGTAACAGGGTCTTGCTGATAGAATTGTACACCGAGGTGTTTACATAAGCAGGAGAATGTTACTGCTTAGATCAGATAGATCACAAGAAAGGTTAAACCAAACAACAAAAAGGAAAAATATGGTTATCAGATTAAACAGTACAATAGAAAGGAAAATGTGTTTAAACATATATTTCATGGGTATATCCTTCCCAAGGACAAGCAGAGCACGATATCCATGCCAGGACAGAAGTAGAAAACCATTTAGGTAAGGAGAGAGGAAGTTCATGACATTACGCAAACAATGGTGTTTGAATAATTGATAAAGACAATTTAGCATTGTGCTTCAAATGTTCTTATCGATGATTAGAGTACCACAGACATGCTTCGAGATAGCATTGACACGGTCTTCAAGCAAAGGCCGGACTTGGATACACAAAGGATTCATCAGGAACAACTTATAGAATAACTCTTATAATTTCCTTATGGAAGAATGGTTAACCATGCTAAAAAGGAAACTATAACAACAAGTCCTCCGGCCAGGTGTGCTAGGCATGACATCACCTTACCAAGTCATATAAAGACCAATGTTATAACTCTTGGAAATATGTTCCAACCATCATATCTGACTGAGGTTCAGATCCGATTGGTGTCAGGATACCTCAGACTTAGGATGCCTGAGAAGAAAAGGTGCAACACAAATTGACGAGATGACAATGTAAGATTCTCATGAAATGAACTATGGGAGCGAGTTACGACACAAGAGTTCATCATTAAACCAAGGAGAGGATGACGAGGTGGCTAATGGGCTTAGGGACAATTCATCGAGATTTTCCAGAAGGACGGATTTCCACAATCATGTGAACAAGGAGATAACATTTGTCAAGTAAAATAATATAATGATGTATGCTCGAGGAAAACATACACAATTAAACATGGGTTGAAGGTACACCCGAAATATGGGCTTAGATAGCATAATCAAAGTTAGAATGGTGATTCAATAACCAATGGTCTAAGAGTGAAATGTTGACCATTAACTCCATAGCAATAGGGTTGCTAGAAGTACAGAATCCAAGCAACACGGTTCACGTGTTGGTATCCCGGTTAGAATCAACACGGGGACCAAGAAAGAATGGTGAGGGTGAGAAGTATCACAGTACCAAGAATTCCTTAAAATGTGGAGCAGTCCTCACAACATCCTTGACATAAAAGACTGTAATACTTCAAGGTAGAACATAATACAAACTGGATAGGAAGTTGCATCCATAGCATGAACAAGTTTGTGATGAAAGGAAGATAAGGATGTTGTCGATGGTAACTCAAATTACCAAGGGTCGAGGATGGCACTTATCATCGTGAATTCGATTGATATCCTAGAAGGAGTCAAAATGTTGATGATCATCATGACAAATTTTGTCGAGAGGCTCCACGAAGAAGCAATTGAACAACGGCTACATCAAGCAACAAGACTAATGCAGCGGAAGATTATTGGAACCACGGATACGACACCAACTCGGAATCAAGCTTGCTGTTTGAGGTGAAACGATAAGACAGGGAAGATCGATGTAAGCTTAGCTCATTGTCGAAAATTGTGCTTCATGAAGAAGGACCAGGTAGCACAGTTAAAAATTAGCTCAATAATGATATAGTCAATCATGCTAGGAATGAAGTGATCGGGTACAAACTCGTAAGCAAAGAAGATTGCAAAGAATGGTTGAGTCGTAGAACAGACTCAAAGAATGGTTGAGTCGTAGAACAGACTCGATTCAGTTGCCGGTGTCTTTGAGGGGTTCTAACAACTCAGAACCCATGGAAAAATGGAATCGGCGAGAATAATAGTTGATGAGGAGCTCATAAGAAGTTATGTAATTTCGTGGTATTCTCGAGATAACAGACGTAAAACTCCAACATAGATCAGGATAGAAACTGAACTGGATCGTTGACTTGCGATAGCAGATACTTTAACCTTGTCAAAAATAGACGAGGCACTGGAATGGTTTCCTTTCAGAAATATATTAAATAAAGTTAATTAGCATGGTCGGAACCCTAGCTGTCAGGATCCAATATAATGACACCGGAAGGATTAATCAAATGATTAAATATTTTTGCAAGAAGCTTCCATGATAAGTTCCACATCGGGTCCATGGGCATGGACACAAAGTTCAAGATCGACTCCCACTTCTCCAATGCAAAATCTTTCATTCACTTCTCACTTTCGACGAAGTTGTAGTGTTGAAATTTTATCTAGCGAAGCACCAGAAGAGTATGACTCGTGAAAACATTCGGGTTCACACGGATTAGAGAAGGCATAGGTTCAACCCATCGGGGCATCTTAGAAACATATACCACAAGCTTTGAGAGTAAATACCACCAACTCGAAAGCAGAGCATAGTTGGACAAATCAGATAATAGGATTTACCAATGGCATTATGTATCCGAGGAAAGGCTCACAAGGCTAATGATAATGAAGGACGTTGTCGGATAAAAATCCAACAAAGGATCTGGTGGTCCACCAGGGATCTGATGTGAGCATCGGTACTCAGCCAGAAGAAGAAAGAATGCAAGGAGATCATATTACAGAAACAACTGACTAACTCCCAGCTCAAATTAAAAGGAATTATGATTCCAAATCAGGGGACCAAAAGCAAACACTCTGATAAGGATGGGTAAGTTGAATAGACTTAAGGGTGCAATCAACGGCAATTTAATTGGTGAAGAACCAGCTCCTATCTAAAATGGCGTCTGAGCCGGAAGGGTGAATTCTACAATTCGGTTGAGGATTGCGAGCAACCACAACATATTGAATCAACGGACTCAAAATGATAATGACAAGGGATGTCAATAAGATTAGTAGACTTGTGGGATTAACCATAATGCAAGTAAGCAAGAATTTCAAGAGCAAAAGGCTCCTGAGTATTTTCGGAAGATCGAATGGTATTTTGAAGACTTTTGTGAAACACATGAACAACTAGGGATGAGCAGATACTCGACAAGTGCGAGGATTTATCCGTAGGGGTATTAACGCGGAAAAGAGCTGCAAAGCGGTGGGCACAAAGGATTCTCGGAATATCGGAGAATTTTTCAGGGTATCAAGTAATAACAGGGGCAACTGGGAACGAAGGTATGAACGACAAGTGTAGGCAGTTATCCATCAGGATTTATCGGTGGTCAGGAATAGCAAAAGTGGTGGGCACAAAGTCTCAAGAGAATATTGGAGAGTATCTTCGGAATCTTTTGGTGAAGCAGGCCATCATCTGGAATGAAGGGGCTCTTCGGGAGAAAGTATTTACGAGAACCTAGAGTTAGAGTTAGCAAAACCATTTAACCCAAATAGAAGAGAGATCAGAATCCCAGAGTATAGACGAGGAGTAAAAGATCCTAATACCACCCAATGGCGACATGGGCCCGTAAGCCACACAACCATGTTAGTAAAAGTTTGCAATGACTAGACTCAACTTCAGCCAAGGACTTTGAAGGGGGATTCCTATAGGCAGTCGGCTCTGATACCAACTTGTGATGCCCTTGATTTAACCATACACTAATCATACACGCATATGTGTATGATCAAGATCAAGGACTCATGGGAAGATATCACAACACAACTCTAGACACAAATTTAAATAATGCAAGCTTCACATTACAAGCCAGGGGCCTTGAGGGCTCGAATACATAAGCTCGAAAACACAAGAGTCAACGGAAGCAACAATATCTAAGTACAGACATAAGGTAAACAAGTTTGCCTTAAGAAGGCTAGCACAAAAGTAGCAACGATCGAAAAGGCAAGGCCTCCTGCCTGGGACCTCCTAACTACTCCTCGAAGTCGAACTCCACGTAGAATCATCCTCAGGATCCTCTGGCTCCTGGACTCCATCAAATGATCGCAGTAACCGGGAAAAGGGGAAAAAGAAGTAGGAAAGCAACCATGAGTACTCATCCAAAGTACTCGCAAGCAAGGATCTACACTACATATGCATTGGTATCAATGAAATGGGTAATATCTACGGACTGAACTGCAGAATGCCAGAATAAGAGGGGCATAGCTAGTCCTATCAAAGACTACGCTTCTGGCAGCCTCCATCTTGAAGCAATAGAAGAGAATAGATGCGAAGTTCACCAAGTATCATCGTATAGCATAATCCTAGCCGACGATCCTCTCCTTGTCGCCTTGTGAGAGAGCGATCATCGGGTTGTATCTAGCACTTGGAAGGGTGTGTTTTATTAAGTATCCGGTTCTAGTTGTCATAAGGTCAAGGTACAACTCCGGGTCATCCTTTTAACGAGGGACACGGCTATTCGAATACATAAACTTCCCTGCAGGGGTGCACCACATTTCCCAACACGCTTGATCCCTCTGGCCGGACACACTTTCTTGGGTCATGCCCGGCCTCGGAAGATCAACACGCCGCAGCCCTACCTAGGCACAACAGAGAGGTCAGCACGCTGGTCTAAATCCTATGCGCGCAGGGGTCTGGGCCCATCACCCATTGCACACTCGCATGTTGCGAGGGCGGCCGGAAACAGACCTGGCCTCCCTAATACAAGAGCATGCCTTCTAGTCCAATCATGCGCGCGCTACTCAGTCGCTGATGTCAAGAAGGCTTCGGCTGATACCACGACGTCGAGTGCCCATAACTGTTCCCACGTAGTTGGTTAGTGCGTATAGGCCAGTGGCTAGACTCAGATCAAATACCGAGATCTCGTTAAGTGTGTTAAATGATGTAACTGCAGACGCCGACCAAGGCCAGGCCCACCTCTCACCTAGGTGGTCTCAACATGCCCTGTCGCTCCGCCACAAAGTAACAGTCGGGGGCCGTCGGGAACCCGGGCCCACCACTACCTGGGTGGAACCACCTGCCCCTTCAGCCCCCACATCAGAATCACTTGCAGGTACTCTACGAGCCGACCTGACTTTAGTCACCACATGTATCACATATTATGTATATAAGTATATACCCGTGATCACCTCCCAAGTGATCACGACCCGATAGTGTAGTATGGCAGACGGACAAGAATGTAGGGCCACTAATGGAATACTAGCATCCTATACTAAGCATTTAGGATTGCAGGTAAAGGTAACAACAGTAGTGCAAAGACAGGCTATGCATCAGAATAGGATTATCGGAAAGCAGTAACATGCTACACTACTCTAATGCAAGCAATAGAGAGAAGAATAGGCGATATCAGGTTGATCAAGGGGGGGCTTGCCTGGAAGCTCTGTTGTAAAGGAAGAAGGGTCATTGGAGACGTAGTCGATCACATGGATATCGGCAACACTCTACCGGAAAGAAGTAACGGAGGGGGAATATAATAAATAACAAAGCAATCAAAGCATCACAAAGCAAGACATGGCAATACGCAGCGCTAGGGGTGACCTAACGCAATACTAGGCGATATAGGTGAAGGGGGAAAACATCCGGGAATGCTTTCCCGAAGTTTGTCGTTTCCGGACAGACGTACCGCAGGGGGGCGGTTGCATGTTCGCTAGGCTAGGGACATGCGGTGGACGAATGGACTACATATTTGGATTCGTCTCGTCGTTCTGAGCAACTTTCATGTACAAAGTATTTTCATCCGACTTACAGATTATTTTATATTAATTTTCAAAGTTTTATACATATCCTAAAATTATTTTAATTCAAATTAAAAGAAGAAAATATTGTTGTCACCTATTGCTACTCTAGCCAAAGTGTATGACAGTGGGTCAGTGGGTTGGGTTGACCCAGTCAAAGGTTGATTGGTCAACAAACGAATAGTGTTGAGGGCCACATGTCATTGACATAGAAAATTTTTTAAATTGCTTTTTTCTCTTAACTATAAGTGGGTCCATATGTCATTGGCACTAGTTGTATGTAGGGATTAATTTAGACTGTTAATTAAGTGGGAACCTTATGTCATCTATACATAGACTAAGTTTTGCCACTAATTGACCCCTTAATCTAATCTACCTCTAATCTAAATAGGCCAGCCATCCTGGGCAGTAGCAGGCCGATGCATGGCTAGACAGACGCATGCAATACAGTGCATGGCGGCTCAGCATGCAGTAGTAGAAGTAGCGGCAGCGGGCAATAGTAGTGGCAAGCAGCAGCAGGCACGCGGCCTCGCGCACACGCGCAAGGCGTGGCCAAGGCCCGGCCAGCACGCAGGCTGGGCGCGGTCGTGGCCAGCAGCAGCGCACAACAAGCACCGCTAGCGGCAGAAGTAGAGCAAAAGTGATGAAGAAGCAACAGAAGGTAGCAGCAGAGAAGCTGCCGATAAAGAGAAATGGCAGCAGGCATGCACGTACGCATGCGCGGGAGCTTGCTACCTCTTGAGCACTTATTTGGTTTTCCCTTGAAGAGGAAAGAGTGATGCAGGAAAGTAGCGTAAGTATTTCCCCTAGTTTTTGAGAACCAAGGTATCAATCCAGTAGGAGGCCACACGCAAGTCCCTCGTACCTACACAAACAAATAAGAACCTCACAACCAACGCGATAAAGGGGTTGTCCATCCCTGCACGTCACTTACGAGAGTGATATCTGATAGAGATAATAATAATAAGATAAATATTTTTGGTATTTTTATGATAAAGATTGAAAGTAAAGATTGCAAAATAAAATAGATTGGAAACTTATATAATAAAAGATAGACCCGGGGGCCATAGGTTTCACTAGTGGCTTCTCTCAAGATAGCATAAGTATTACGGTGGGTGAACAAATTACTGTCAAGCAATTGATAGAAAAGCGAATAATTATGAGAATATCTAGGCATGATCATGTATATAGGCATCACGTCCGTGACAAGTAGACCGACTCCTGCATGCATCTACTATTACTCCACACATCGACCGCTATCCAGCATGCATCTAGAGTATTAAGTTCATAAGAACAGAGTAATGCATTAGTCAAGATGACATGATGTAGAGGGATAAACTCAAGCAATATGATATAAACCCCATCTTTTTATCCAAAGAGAGACTTGATCATAAACCCACAATTCGTCGGATCTCGACGAACACAACGCAAAAAGAGTTACATCGAATAGATCTCCAAGAAGATCAAGGAGAACTTTGTATTGAGATCCAGAGAGAGAGAAGAAGCCATCTAGCTAATAACTATGGACACGAAGGTCTAAAGTAAACTACTCACACATCATCGGAGAGGTCATGCCTTTGATGTAGAGGCCCTCCGTGATCGATTCCCCCTCTGGCCGAGCTCCGGAAAAGGCCCCAGGATGGGATCTCTTGGGTACAGAAGGGTGCGGCGGTGGAAATAGGGTTTCATGGTGCTCCTGGTTGTTTTCAGGGTATATGAGTATATGTATAGGAGGTAGAAGTAGGTCGGTTGAGCCACGAGGGGCCCACGAGGGGTGAGGGCGCGCCCAGGGGGTAGGCGCGCCCTCCTGCCTCGTGGGCTCCTCGTTTGTTTCTTGACGTCCACTCTAAGTCCTCTAGATCACGTTTGTTCCAAAAATAATTCTCCCAAAGGTTTCATTCTGTTTGGATTCCATTTGATATTCCTTTTCTGTGAAACACTGAAATAGGCAAAAAAAACAGCAATTTGCACTGGGCCTTGGGTTAGTAGGTTAGTCCCAAAAATAATATAAAAGTGTAAAAGAAAGCCCATTAACATCCAAAACAGATAATATAATAGCATGGAACAATCAAAAATTATAGATACGTTGGATACGTATCAAGCATCCCCAAGCTTAATTCATGCTCGCCCTCGAGTAGGTAAATGATAAAAAAGGGAATTTTTGATGTGGAATGCTACCTAACATAATTCTCAATGTAATTATCTTGACTGTGGCATGAATATTCAGATCCGAAAGATTCAAGACAAAAGTCTAATATTGGCATAGAAATAATAATGCTTCAAGCATACTAACTAAGCAATTATGTCTTCTCAAAATAACATGACCAAAGAAAGTTATCCCTACAAAATCATATAGTCTGGCTATGCTCTATCTTCACCACACGAAGTATTTAAATCATGCACAACCCCGATGACAAGCCAAGCAATTGTTTCATACTTTTGATGTTCTCAAACTTTTTCAATCTTCACGCAATACATGAGCGTGAGCCATGGACATAGCACTATATGTGGAATAGAATGGTGGTTGTGGAGAAGACAAAAAGGGAGAAGATAGTCTCACATCAACTAGGCGTATCAATGGGCTATGGAGATTCCCATCAATAGATATCAATGTGAGTGAGTAGGGATTGCCATGCAACGGATGCACTAGAGCTATAAGTGTATGAAAGCTCAAAAAGAAACTAAGTGGGTGTGCATCCAACTTGCTCACTCACGAAGACCTAGGGCATTTTGAGGAAGCCCATCATTGGAATATACAAGCCAAGTTCTATAATGTAATATTCCCACTAGTATATGAAAGTGATAACATAAGAGACTCTCTATCATGAAGATCATGGTGCTAATTTGAAGCACAAGTGTGGAAAAAGGATAGTAACATTGTCCCTTCTCTCTTTTTCTCTCATTTTTTTATTCGGGCCTTCTTTTTTTATGGCCTCTTTTTTTCGTCCGGAGTATCATCCCGAGTTGTGGGGGAATCATAGTCTCCATCATCCTTTCCTCACTTGGGACAATGCTCTAATAATGATGGTCATCACACTTTATTTACTTACAACTCAAGAATTACAACTCAATTCCTAGAACAAAATATGACTCTATGTGAATGCCTCCGGCGGTGTACCGGGATATGCAATGACTCATGAGTGACATGTATGAAAGAATTATGAACGGTGGCTTTGCCACAAATACTATGTCAACTACATGATCATGCAAAGCAATATGACAATGATGAAGCATGTCATAACAAACGGAACGGTGGAAAGTTGCATGGAAATATATCTCAGAATGGCTATGGAAATGCCATAATAGGTAGGTATGGTGGCTGTTTTGAGGAAGGTATATGGTGTGTTTATGGTACCAGCGAAAGTTGCGTGGTACTAGAGAGGCTAGCAATGGTGGAAGGGTGAGAGTTCTTATAATCCATGGACTCAACATTAGCAATAAAGAACTCACATACTTATTGCAAAAATTTATTAGTTATCGAAACAAAGTACTACGTGCATGCTCCTAGGGGGATAGATTGGTAGGAAAAGACCATCGCTCATCCCCGACCGCCACTCATAAGGAAGACAGTCAATAAATAAATCATGCTCCGACTTCATCACATAACGGTTCACCATACATGCATGCTACGGGAATCACATAGTTTAGAACAAGTATTTCTCAAATTCACAACTACTAAACTAGCATGACTCTAATATCACCATCTCCATATCTCAAGACAATCATCAAGTACCAAACTTCTCATAGTATTCAATGCACTTTTTATGATAGTTTTTATTATACCGATCTTGGATGCCTATCATGTTAGGACTAAATTCATAACCAAAGCAAATTACCATGCTGTTTTAAGGGACTCTCAAAATAATATAACTGAAGCATGAGAGATCAATAATTTCTATAAAATAAAACCACCGCCATGCTCTAAAAGATATAAGTGAAGCACTAGAGCAAAATTATCTAGCTCAAAAGATATAAGTGAAGCACATAGACTATTCTAATAAATTCTGGTTCATGTGTGTCTCTTCCAAAAGGTGTGTACGGCAAGAATGATTGTGGTAAAATAAAAAAGCAAAGACTCAAATCATACAAGACGCTCCAAGCAAAACACATATCATGTGGTGAATAAAATATAGCTCCAAGTAAAGTTACCGATGGACGAAGACGAAAGAGGGGATGCCTTCCGGGGCATCCCCAAGCTTAGGCTTTTGGTTGTCCTTGGATTTTACCTTGGGGTGCCTTGGGAATCCCCAAGCTTAGGCTCTTGCCACTCCTTTTTCCATAATCCATCAAATCTTTACCAAAAACTTGAAAACTTCACAACACAAAACTTAAAAGAGAATCTCGTGAGCTCCGTTAGTAAAAGAAAACAAACCACAACTTCAAGGTTCTGTAATGAACTCATTATTTATTTATATTGGTGTTAAACCTACTGTATTCCAACTTTTCTATGATTCATAAACTCTATTACTAACCATAGATTCATCAAAATAAGCAGACAACACACGAAAAATAGAATCTGTCAAAAACAGAACAGTCTGTAGTAATCTGTAGGTTTCAAATACTTCTGGAACCCCGAAAATTCTAAAATAAATTTCTGGACGTGAGTAATTTATCTATTAATCATCTTCAAAAATAATTAACTAAATATCACTCTCCAGTAAAAAATGGCAGCAAATCTCGTGAGCGCTAAAGTTTCTGTTTTTTACAGCAAGATCGCAAAGACTTTCCCCAAGTCTTCCCAAAGGTTCTACTTGGCACAAACACTAATTAAAAGCATAAAACCACATCTAAACAGAGTCTAGATGAATTATTTATTACTAAACAGAATAAAAAATCAAGAAACAAAAATAAAATTGGGTTGCCTCCCAACAAGCGCAATCGTTTAACGCCCCTAGCTAGGCATAAAAGCAAGGATAGATTTAGGTATTATCATATTTGGTATGCAATTCTTCAATAGAACACTTATAACCCTTAGGAATTTCCTTCTTTTTATTAATGATTAAACTCCTCGGCAAGAAATCAACAAAATCATTCGTAGCAAAAGGTTCCTTAATGATAGCAAGAAAGTTGGGGTGAACACTTATGGATTTGAGATCTGCATTTTCCTTACTAGAAGTTTCACCCTTATTTTTAGGAACGTACATTAGTTTGGCAACTTTGGTAGGAGGATTTGAAGTATTCCTTACGGCAGAAAAAGCAGACCCCAAGTTGGTAATAATACCCTCAAGTTTATCAATTCTAGTGGAATCTTGGTCTATTCTTTCATTAACTACGGGTTCTTTTTCTTTAAAACTTTTCAGAGTAACTCCTACCTTAGACCCATATTGGGTAATTTGGTTGTGGATCTTTTTATCCAAATTCTCAATCAATTCCATAGTGGCAATTTTATTTTCAATAATATCGAGCCTTTGCATAACATGTTCCAAAGTTAACATAGTTCCATTAACCAAGAGAGGTGGTGTGCCAAACAAATCTATCATAGGATTATAAGAATCAAAAGTGTGGCTACCCAAGAAATTTCCTCTGCTAATGGTATCAAGAATATATCTATTCCAAGGAATGATTCCTACATAAAAATTGCAAAGAAGAACGGAAGTAGATTGCTTCCTAGTAGATCTATTTTGCGCATTGCAAATTCTGTACCAAGCATCTTTTAGATTTTCTCCCTCCCTTTGTTTAAAATTAAGGACCTTATTCTTGGGAGACAAAGGAGTAGATAAAGGACTAACCATAATGACGAAGCAAGCGAAAGAAAAAGCGAACGGAAAAAGAGGGCGAATAAAACGGTAAGGGTGAAGTGGGGGAGAGGAAAACGAGAGGCAAATGGCAAATAATGTAATGCGAGGGATAAGAGTTCGTGATAGGGTACATGGTATGTCTTCACTTGTGCGTAGACTCCCCGGCAACGGCCCCAGAAATCCTTCTTGCTACCTCTTGAGCACTGTGTTGGTTTTCCCTTGAAGAGGAAAGGGTGATGCAGCAAAGTAGCGTAAGTATTTCCCTCAGTTTTTGGGAATCAAGGTATCAATCCAGTAGTAGGCCACATGCAAGTCCCTTGTACCTACACAAACAAATAAGAACCTCGCAACCAACGCGATAAAGGGGTTGTCAATCCCTTGACGGTCACTTACAAGAGTGAGATCTGATAGAGATAATAATAATAAGATAAATATTTTTGGTATTTTTATGATAAAGATTGAAAGTAAAGATTGCAAAATAAAATATATTGGAAACTTATATGATAAAAGATAGACCCGAGGGCCATAGGTTTCACTAGTGGCTTCTCTCAAGATAGCATAAGTATTACGGTGGGTGAACAAATTACTGTCGAGCAATTGATAGAAAAGCGAATAATTATGAGAATATCTAGGCATGATCATGTATATAGGCATCACGTCGGTGACAAGTAGACCGACTCCTGCCTGCATCTACTACTATTACTCCACACATCGACCGCTATCCAGAGTATTAAGTTCATAAGAACAGAGTAAAGCATTAGGCAAGATGACATGATGTAGAGGGATAAACTCAAGCAATATGATATAAACCCCATATTTTTATCCTCGATGGCAACAATACAATACGTGTCATTTCCCTTTCTGTCACTGGGATCGAGCACCGCAAAATTGAACCCAAAGCTAAGCACTTCTACCATTTCAAGAAAGATCAATCTAGTAGGCCAAACCAAACTGATAATTCGAAGAGACTTGCAAAGATAGCCAGTCATGCATAAAAGATTTCAGAGAAGAGTCAAATATTGTTCATAGATAGACTTGATCATAAACCCACAATTCATCGGATCTCGACAAACACACGGCAAAAAGAGTTACATCGAATAGATCTCCATAAAGATCGAGGAGAACTTTGTATTAAGATCCAAAAAGAGACAAGAAGCCATCTAACTAATAACTATGGACCAGAAGGTCTGAAGTAAAGTACTCACACATCACCGAAGAGGCCATGGAGTTGATGTAGAGGCCCTCCATGATCGATGCCCCCTTTGGCGGAGCTCCGGAAAAGGCCCCAAGATGGGATCGCTTGGGCATAGAAGGGTGCGACGGGGGAAATAGGGTTTCATGGTGCTCCTAGTTGTTTTAGGGTATATGAGTATATATAGGAGGAAGAAGTAGGTCGGTTGAGCCATGAGGGACCCACGAGGGGGGGCGCGCCCAGGGGGGTAGGCGCGCCCCCTGCCTCGTGGACTCCTCGTCTGTTTCTTGACGTCCACTCCAAGTCCTCTGGATCACGTTTGTTCCAAAAATAACTCTCTCGAATGTTTCATTCCGTTTGGATTCTGTCTGATATTCCTTTTCTGCGAAACACTGAAATAGGCAAAAAAATAGCAATTTGCACTGGGCCTTGGGTTAGTACGTTAGTCCCAAAAGTAATATAAAAGTGTAAAATAAAGCCCATTAGCATCCAAAACAGATAATATAATAGCATGGAACAATAAAAAATTATAGATACGTTGGAGACGTATCAGAGCTCGGATGAGCTCGGGGACGGCGGCTACGGCAACGAATCGAGGGGGAAAGCAGGGGGAATGAGGAAGGAGCTCATGGTGAGCCTGTAGGTGTGCATAGCGGGCTCGTGGGAGGCTCGGAGGCGACGAGTTCCAGCAATGGCGTCGGCCGTGCAGAGAAGGGGAACGACTCGATCCGACCGAAGCAGAGGCACTCGGCTTGCGTTCTTTAGCATAGAGGATGCAGCGGAGGCGGGAGGAGCGCCTGGCGCAGTCCTAGGCGACGGGAAGGGCAGTGGCCACGGGATCGACGAGGGCCATGGCGATGACGGCGTTGGGCACGTCCAGAACGGGACGAGGGATCGAGGGGAGGGGCGAATGGAGGCTAGGGTTTGCAGGGGGATCAATGGTGATGACTTTATAGGCGGGGGCAGGGGGCGGATAGCCGCCACGCATGGCCATCGCCAACGGATGGCTACCACGGCGCCCCTGCCTCCTGTAGCGAGAGGTGGGAGGCAAGTGGGGGCTTGGCCTGGGCCGTTTTTCTAGATGGGCCATGGGGGCCAGTAGATTAGGTTTATTTTCTCTTTTACTAGTAATTTTCCATTTACCTTTTTGTTTATTTATTAAGCTATTGTTTTGTACTTTCTTTTTGCACCAAAATACTTTTATTTAAATGTAAAACCTTGCCACATAATTTCTATGGATTATTTTGCACTGCCAGAAAAAGTTTGGGTTCAAAATAATTTATTAAGTTTGAGTTTATATTTAAATGGGATAAAAAGGTGATGTTGGTCCACTGTTTTAATACAGAGGGGCAATTTTATATTTTTAAAATGACAATTCTTTCATGACAAATTGTTAGTGAATATTTGCAACCCACCCGACATTTTTGTGTTGCTATTTGAAGAAATAATAATTTGATATTTTAAATTTGAATTTTAATTGGGTTTGGATCAAAGTGAGGTTTAGCAAATTAACTGCAATGACATGGCACCATTAGGAGGGTTTTACTGTAGCTTAATTAACTGGACGTTACATCATTGTACTCTTCTTGTGCCACCAACCCCTTGGGAGGATTCTTCTTGGTGAAGTTGTTCTTGTTGGGGATGGACTTGGCCTTGTCTTTTTGAATGAGGTTGCCACGATTGTCCTCACTATTCTCGTATGGGCAATCCACAACAAAGTGACTCACATTGCCACAATTATAGCACGTCCTCACACGTTGCTTGCCCTTGGCGCCACTTGAGTTGTTCTTGTTGAAGTTGGGCCTTGTGTTCTTCTTGTTGCCCCAAAATTGCCGTGAAGCAAGAGCCATGTGCTCATGATAAGGTTGGGCCGTGAAGCAAGAGCCGTGAAATTGTTCTTCTTGGTGTCTTCGGGGCAACTCTCCTCTTCTTCCTATTCATCCTCTTCTTCCACACTAGCCTTGGCCTTCAAAGCAAGGTTGGGCTTCTTTGATTGTTGAGAATGAAACACCGCATTGTCAGCGGTCTTGTCCAAGATCCTCACCGCAACAAACTCATCCAACACTTCACTTAAGGATAAGGAGTGAAAGTCCGGCCTTTGACAGATGACGGAGGACATGGCCTTGTGGTAGGGCATCATGGCCTTGATAAACTTGCGCTTGATCCAATTGTCATATGTATCCTTGCTACCATGATCTTAGAGTGAGACCGCAAGAGTGGTTAATCTTCGGTAAAGCTCTTGAGGTTCTTCATCTTCAATCATTGCAAACTCATCGGCTTCATCTTGCATCACTTCAAAGTTTGAGCATTGAATGCTTGTGCTTCCCTTGTATATGGAATCGACATGTTGCCATGCTTCCTTGGCCACGGTGAAAGGTTGGAGGTGCGCAATATCTTCAGGAGGAATGGCTTCTTGGAGAATGAAGAGAGCGGACTCATTGAATTGATGATCCGCGGATTCTCTAGGAGTGAAGTTGCTTGGGTCATGCGGGTAGAATCCTTTCTCAATAATTCTCCAAAGATTAGAAGAACTATGATTTAAATGACGTTTAAAGCGATACACCCAAGAGGCAAAATCCTCATTTTTCACAAGCTTAGGAGGAGGACCAACATGATTCATATGCGTGGAGGGAACCGGTCCTCCATAGGTAAGTGAAGGTTCAACATGGGCAAATATTCCACTCCCACTTCTACCACTAGGCAAAGGAACTTGATCACTAGTAGCTTCCCCCTTTTTGGAGTTAGCATCCATCACCTTGTTAGCGGGGTCAACCACTTCCAATGGTGCGGTGGATAGTTTAAGGCCCTCAAGAAATTCCTTAAACATGCCTTTAACCTCGGTCCTCATGGAGGTTTTCAATGTGTCCAAAGCCGCATTGAACTCCTCACAAGAGACCGAGGATCCCCCATCGGCCGCAGACAAAAGGGGACTCGCACCGGAGTGCTCCTCCACCTCGTTTGTGGTGTCAACCATACTCTTCGGATGGCAAAGTCCTTAATAAAGAGATGAGGCTCTGATACCAATTGAAAGGATCGATATGGTTGACTAGAGGGGGTGAATAGGCAACTAATTTTTTTTAGCTTTTCTTTACCAAATTAAACTTAGCATCAAATTAAGTTGTCTAGATGTGCAACTAGGTGAGCAACCTATATGATGCAACAACAACAACAACAAGTCCACGAGCAAACAACGGATACAACACAATGTAATCTTCCCTTTGAGAGGAAGTACGTCTCCATTGGAGCGGTGTGGAGGCACAGTACTCCCCAAGAATCCACTAGGGCCACCGTATTCTCCTCACGCCCTCACACAAAGCGAGATGTCGTGATTCCAATATTGGTGCACTTGAAGGCGGCGACCGAACCTTTACAAACAAGGTTGGGGCTATCTCCACAACTTAATTGGAGGCTCCCAACGACACCATGAAGCTTTACCACAATGGAATATGGCTCCGCGGTGACCTCAACCGTCTAGGGTGCTCAAACACCCAAGAGTAACAAGATCCGCAAGGGATTAGTGGGAGGAATCAAATTTCTCTTGGTGGAAGTGTAGATCGGGGCCTTCTCAACCAATCCCTAGAAAATCAACAAGTTTGATTTGCTAGGGAGAGAGATCGGGTGAAAATGGAGCTTTGAGCAACAATGGAGCTTGGGGAGGGAAGAGGTAGTCTTCTTGGGGAAGAAGACCCCCTTTATATAGTGGGGGAAAAGATCCAACCGTTATCCCCTCTCTCAGCCCGCGCGGCGCGGTACTACCGCACAGAGTTGCGGTACTACTGCAAGGGGTTGCGGTACTACTGCAAGGGGTTGCGGTACTACCGCTAGTGCGATAGTGACCAGGTGAGGACCTATTGCACAGGGCAACGAGCGGTAGAACCGCCGGAGCGGTACTACCACGCCCCCCTACGATACTAGCGTAACACAAGGCTCAATTGGCACTGGAAAAGCACAGAAGAAATAAATTGCTTTTGTAGCTACTTCCGTTGAGGTTGGAGCTGTGCAAAAATCCGGCACGATACTACCGCTCACAAGGAGCGGTACTACTACGTAGGGGCAGAAGTAAAAAATTACATCCGCGCCTACTTCCGCATGAGCGTTAGGGCTGGAGGGAGTGCTACTACTGCTCACGAGGAGCGGTACTATCGCTCGCCTGAGCGGTACTACTGCATGCCCCTGCGGTACTACTACTCCCTTGAGCAGTACTACCGCAGGCCATAGAGACTTTAACATTTGGCAACCTTCATATCGCAAAGACATGGATAAACGGAAGGTGCTCCATCAAAGTGAAGGAAAGGTTGTGCAAAGGAATAGATGTGTACGTGTGGATTCCACCCTAACCCTTCCAAAGCGGACCCCCTCTTAATAGTACGGCTTTCCTACGACTCAAATCCACCGAAAAGAAACATAGAGAACCGCCGTCTTTTTTTACTATAAACAGTAGGGTAAACACCCCACTGCAATTTTTATAGATAGCAAGAGTCGCGTCTTCGATAGGATCCAAGGGGCACCGAATCGTCTTTTGCCTAGACATGAGATATCTGAAATGCTCAATGGAGGGAAAGGCAGGAGGGGCCATCCCTCCCCCTTTCCTCCCCCTAGGACTGGCCAGCCATGTGGAGGGGCGCACCAGCCCCCTAGTGGGCTGGTCTGTCCCCCCTTGGCCCAATAGGCCCATACACTTGCTGGGGCTGCCCGGAACCCCTTCCGGTGATCCGATGAGTACCCAGTGCACTCCGAAACTATTCCGGTGTCAGAATACCGATCATTTTGAGACTCCTCGTCATGTCCGTGATCTCATCTGGGACTCCGAACAACATTCGGTAACCAAAACATATAACTCATATAACACTATATCGTCAACAAACGTTAAGCGTGCGGACCCTATGTGTTCGATAACTATGTAGACATGATCGAGACATCTCTCCGATCAATAACCAATAGCAGAACCTGGATGCCCATATTGGCTCTAATACGTCTCCAACGTATCTATAATTTTTTATTGTTCCATGTTGTTATATTATCATTCTTGGATGTTTCATAATCATTTTATAGTCCTTTTATATCATTTTTTGGTACTAACCTATTGACATAGTGCCAAGTGCCAGTTGCTGTTTTTTGCATGTTTTTTACATCGCAGGAAATCAATACCGAATGGAGTCCAAACGCAGCGAAACTTTTTGTGGATTTTTGTTGGACCAGAAGACAACCAATGGGTCGAAGAAGCACCTTGGGGGTGCTCCGAGGAGAGCACAACCCACCAGAGCATGCCAGGAGGCCCAGGTGCGTCCCGGTGGGTTGTTCCCACCTCGGGTGCCCCCTGGACCACCTCTTTACTCTATTAATACCCCAATATTCCAGAAACCCTAGGGGAGTCGACGAAAATCAATTCCAGCCACCGCAGAGTCCAGAACCACTAGATCCAATCTAGACACCATCACGGAGGGGTTCACCACTTCCATTGGTGCCTCTCCGATGATGCGTGAGTAGTTGTTTGTAGACCTTCGGGTCCGTAGTTAGTAGCTAGATGGCTTCCTCTCTCTCGTTTGATTCTCAATACAATGGTCTCTTGGAGATCCATATGATGTAACTCTTTTTGCGGTGTGTTTGTTGGGATCCGATGAACTTTGAGTTTATGATCAGATCTATCTCTTTTTATCCATGAAAGTTATTTGAGTTTCTTTGATCTCTTATATGCATGATTGCTTATAGCCTCGTATTTATTCTCTGATATTTGGGTTTTGTTTGGCCAACTTGATCTATTTATCTTGCAATGGGAAGAGGTGCTTTGTAGTGGGTTCGATCTTACGGTGCTTGATCCCAGTGACATAAGGGGAACCGACACGTATGTATCGTTGCTACTAAGGATAAAACAATGGGGTCTATTTCTACATAAATAGATCTTGTCTACATCATGTCATCGTTCTTATTGCATTACTCCATTTCTCCATGAACTTAATACACCAGATGCATGCTGGATAGCGATCGATGTGTGGAGTAATAGTAGTAGATGCAGGCAGGAGTCAGTCTACTAATCCTGGACGTGATGCATATTAATGATCATTTCCTGGATACCTTCATGATTATTTAAAGTTCTATCAATTTCCCAACAGTAATTTGCTCACCCACCGTTTGCTATTTTTCTCGAGAGAAGCCACTAGTGAAACCTACGGCCCCCTGGTCTCTTTCTCATATTATTTGCCTTTGTGATCTATTTTATTTGCCTTTTATTTTTAGATCTATTAAACCAAAATACAAAATACCTTGCTGCAATTTCTTATTTATTTTATTTGGCGTTCAATCTATCAATCTACTACAATTTATTCACGTTTGTTTGCCAATTTCTGGCACCGTTACCCGAAAGGAATTGACAACCCCTTTAATACGTCGGGTTGCGAGTATTTGTTATTTGTGTGCAGGTGTCGTTTACGTATTGTTGCTTGGTTCTCCTACTGGTTCGATAACCTTGGTCTCATCACTGAGGGAAATACCTATCGTCGCTGTGCTGCATCATCCCTTCCACTTTGGGGAAATACCAACGTAGCTTCAAGCCGCATCAGGCTCCTACATATTCTACGAAGATCTTTATCGATCGAACCATTATGACAACATACGTAATTCCCTTTGTCTATCGGTATGTTACTTGCCCGAGATTCGTTCCTTGGTATATTCATACCTAGTTCAATCTCATTACCGGCAAGTCTCTTTACTCTTTCCATAATACATCATCTTGCAACTAACTTATTAGTCACTTTGCTTGCAAGGCTTCTTATGATGTGTGTCGGTGTCAAAACCGGCGGATCTCGGGTAGGGGGTCCCGAACTGTGCGTCCTGGCTGGATGGTAACAGGAGGCAGGGGACACGATGTTTTACCTAGGTTCAGGCCCTCTTGATGGAGGTAAAACCCTACGTCCTGCTTGATTAATATTGATGATATGGGTAGTACAAGAGTAGATCTACCACGAGATCAGAGAGGCTAAACCCTAGAAGCTAGCCTATGGTATGATTGTATGTTGTGATTGTTCTCCTACGGACTAAAACCCTTCGGTTTATATAGACACCAGAGAGGGTTAGGGTTACACAAGGTCGGTTACAAAGGAGGAGATATCCATATCCGTACTGCCTAGATTACCTTCCACGCCAAGTAGAGTCCCATCCAGACACGAGACGAAGTCTTCAATCTTGTATCTTCATAGTCCAAAAGTCCGGCCAAAGCATATAGTCCGGCTATCCGAGGACCCCCTAATCCAGGACTCCCTCAGTAGCCCCTGAACCAGGCTTCAATGATGATGAGTCCGGCGCGCAGTATTGTCTTCGGCATTGCAAGGTGGGTTCCTTCTCCGAATACATCACAGAAGAATTTGAATACGAGGATAGTGTCCGACCTTGCAAAATAAGTTCCACATACCACCGTAGAGAGAATAATATTTTCACAAATCCAATTTGCTGACTTGTTTTGGCAGCATGACGTTATGTCATGGCCCGGTGATTATTCGAACCGTTTTTCTTCAACCAGCTCCACACATAACGCGAGGCGGTTTCTTGACACGTCTTGTCAAAGCAGAGATCGTGTTCCCCCAATTACGGGATTCTCATTAATGCGATCGTGGGTAACCCAACCGCGTTTAGGACTCCTAGATTATAGGCAAGTCCTAAACAGCTACGGAGAGGACGCTTGATATTCACCCTCTTTATAAAGGGACAAGGTTTTCGCTTTTTCCCTCTCGTGCTCAATCGAACCCTTCCCCCGCCTCGAGTTCCAACACCCAGAGCCTAGGTTAGGTGCTCCAGATCTTCAACCATGTCCGGATCCAGCCTTCAAGGCCGATGGATGCCCTCCTCCGTGACGGAAGAGGACATCAAGAAGTTGAGGGAGGCCAGATACCTGACCGCCGAGGTTTCGCATCGGCTTCCTGCCTAAGGGCAGGTCGTCCCTACTCCCGAACCCAACGAGAACGTCGTGTTCGTCTCCCACTTCCTCCGAGGCCTAGGCCTCACTCTGGATCCCTTCGTCAGGGGTTTGATGTTCTATTACGGGCTAGATTTCCACGATCTAGCTCCGGACTCCTTTCTCCACATCTCGACATTTATTGTCGTGTGTGAGGCCTTCCTCCGCATTACCCCTCACTTTGGCCTGTGGCTCAAGACTTTTGAAGTGAAGCCGAAGATGATCGAGGGGCAACATGCAGCGTGCGGAGGTGCATCAATAGGCAAGATGGCAGGAGCTCCATGGCTGAAAGGTTCCTTTCCAGAGGTGTCCGAATTATGGCAACGGGAGTGGTTTTATGTCACAGCTCCCAGAAGTGCCAAGTGGGCGGCTGCCCCCGCTTTCCACTCGGGCCCCCCACCACGACTAATGTCATGGATTAGCAAAGGTCTGAGCTGGGGTCTAGCCAAGGACGTGCCTATACTGCAAAGCCGTATTCGAGATCTCTTCGAGGGAGATTTTAATTTGGTCGTGGTAATACAAGTTATGCTGGTTCGTCAAGTCCAGCCTTGCAAACGCCGGCCCCTTCACTTGTGGGAGTTCAACCCAGAAGGACCGCGTGCCATTCAAAGTTTCCTCGGCCTGACGCACGAGGAGATGTACAAGTCATTCTTCGGACCTCAAATAGAGTGTCCGGATGCTACTGAGGGCGTGGGCCTGAGCAGTAACCGCGCCGCCGAACAAGTAAGAAATCCTCTAGCCGAACACACTGTCCTTTATTCATCATGAAGTTATTTCTGAGAGATCGCTCTTTGACCAGGACTGGCTAACAAAGGCGAAGATGATTCGGTGTTTGGCCCCCCTCCCTGAGGGTTTGGAAAATCCGGTATTGGAAAAGATGCTCGAGCTCGCACCTTGCCCAGATCCCTCGAAGGAAGATACAGGGGGGGATAATATGGGCGGAAGAGGGCCCCCATCGCTGCCAGTTCCAACCGAGGGAATGAGCGCCTCCTTAAAGGAGGATAACCAGGGGAGGAAGAGGACTGCTTCCGAGGATCCGGAAGCCGAGGCCTCCAAACGAGAGAAGAAGTCCAATAGAGGGTCCTGCCTCAGGGGGTGATCTTGCCGCACAAAGTTCGCGGGGGGATCAGCACTCCAACGAGTCGTAAGTGATCCAAAAAATACTTTAATAGTGAAGGTATACTATCTTTCTTCTAAGAAAATAACCGCCGCATATATCTTGCAGTTCGGGTCTTAGCCCTTCTCAGCTGAGCTCGTCTTCAGGGGATCTTCTTCCGGAGATGATGGAGAGTGAAACGCCTCCCCCGGACTCCTCCGCTCAAGAAGCGGGCGACCCCGAAGTGTCATCACGGAGGGCCTCTCTGGATCCGGTGAGGCCAGAAGATAATCCCATAGATCCCCGAGGTCCCCAGCGTCCGGCTCCCGAAGAGAGCAAACAAAAGAGTCCGACACTGTCTGGTATGCGGTCGGACATTCTGAGGGAGCTGTTGGGGCGAGCGGCCATCTCAGAAGAACACCGTACGCTGATGGATACAGTGATGGAAAGAATTTCGTCCGCCGAAAGCGGATTACATGAAGCCTTTATGAGTCTACTGACAGGCTTTGAGGTACGTGAAATAATATGTGATAGTACCGCACATGTTAGGTGTGCCCTGTGTAGATAGTAGCCCCTGAGACTCTGGTTGTCATCGAGAACGGTGGCGAATAGAGGATCATAGTCCCAGGCAATAACCAGACTGCCTTTATGTGCAGGTGGTGGAAGCTCCGGTGGCTAGCCGGACTAGTGAGTTTGCCAAATTAAAACGGCAACTAGATGCGGCAGACGCTGACATCGAGCTTGTTAACAAGCGGCTTGACGAATCACAGGGTAAGTAATGTTTTCTGGTGAATGTCACACAATAAGAGCAGCATGATGCCAGTATATTTAATATGTTGTGACTGCAGACGGAGCTGCCACCATGGAGACCCTTCAGGCGGAACTCGCCCGAGCCAAGGAACAAGCGAGGGTTAGTAATGCGGTTGCTATGAAGGCGGCCGAAGAGTTAAGAGCCGAGAAGGCTGCCTATTGCAAAAGCAAAGGAAAGATGGCCAAAATGGCCATAGAATTAAAAGGCACTACCGACCATTGCCCGTTCCTTGAAGAAGAGAATCGAGTGAAGGCAGCGGACCTTGAGAAGGCCACTATGGCGACCAAAGACAGTCGCTCTGCTATGAGGGCGAAGGAGGAATTGCGCGAAGCCGGGGATAATGCGGCTGGGAAGCCCTTTCTGCTGCAGAGGAAGTTCGGAGATCCGCGGTATGCCCCTCTGGATCGGCTGTGGAGTTCGACAGACGCATATATGGACTTGGCGGCGAGCGCTGTCGATGCGATCGAATACTTCCAAGATCAATCAGATCATGAAGTGGACAAGCTATTCTGGTCGCAATTCAACGTTCCAGAGCGTCCGCTTCCCTTGACTGATCAGCTAGCCGAATGGGCCGAACTTAATATGTTGTCCGGACTCGCCATGAGGTTGTTGTAGATCATTTGTGGTCGGAGAAGCTGAAGCCGAACAGCTATTTCAGCTTAGTGCAGCAGTTCCTTGGTGCGGTGCCGTGCATCAACGCGATGAAGAGGTCGGCGTGCATAGAAGGCTCGCGGATGGCCTTTGCCCGTGTCAAGGCATACTGGGAGGAGATGGATGCTACCGCTGTTGCGGCGCAAGGTTCGGCCATAGGCCGAGTAGATGCCGAGCACTATTTTGAAGAGGTTCTTGAGGGTGCTCGTTTGATAGAGTCCCGGTGCTCGAAGAATATTATGTTTGAATGACATGTATTCCCATTGTAAACACAATGTTTTTATGAAATATAGTAAGGATGTATTTATACTTTTGCCGGAAAGTAATGTGATGCCTCATGTGTGGCTATTTGTGTATATATGTATATAACCTGAAAGATTGCAGTCGTCGGCTTCAACCCCCACACATATAATGCGGAGGTGCTCGCAAAAAACGCGTGTTCACACTTAACCCAACATCTTGGTCCTATTATGGAGGTGATAGCACAGCGAACGAGGCAACCGGACTATAATGCTTTAACACTTTCACTTAGCCATAGGAGTTTGAAAGTGGGGCTACTATATAGCCCCAGGTGGCTCCGCACTCTCCCGATCTCGGGGTGTGTGCATGCCTGGCCGAAAAACGGCCCTTCGATAAGGCAGAGGAATTCTAACATTCCGATAGGTCATTGAGTGGTTGACCAGTCTCACGCTATATCATGACAGTCAGTTTTCGGCTTTCTCTACTAAGGTGCTCGTCCGGATGAACCAGGGCACAATTGCAGTAGTTCTCCTGGTGCTGCCTTAGCCGATAAAGCGGAACGTAAGGCACCAAAACACAGGAGCCAGGCAAACCCAACATTTGACCAAAGACAATGATTCGGAGCTGATGCATATAAGGCCAAACTCGCGACGCCGAACACTCCCTAAGGTATTCGGTCTTTATGGTATAGATCGGGCCTAAATAGTGCCCTTTGTAAGAAGCCCCATGTGTCCAGGTACGTGCATTATTCTGACGTGGCCACATGCCAAGACGTCAGCATCCTTCTCAATTGTACTGCGAATTCGAGGGATGTGTATCAACAAGAGATAGTAAAAAAGGTTTACGCAGGGTCTTAATCTAAAAAGAATCCTTGGAGCAGGTCCCGGCTGCACATCTGCGCCTGTGTCTTTGTTGTGCCGTATCCTGGACGGGTGTAGCACGATGATCATCTGTAAAAGAGAGGAACTTAGGTGAAAAAGTTGTCGTGCAAAAAGATAGTTTTTAAAGAAACCATGTATAACTAAAAATGAGTAGAAATTGCCACTTGTCTGTGCGCGTTGAGCCCCTTGTATTTGTAATAGGGGTGTGGCCATCAATCCGGTACAAATTACATATAGCAGCGTCGGACTCGTCTAACCGCGTCCGTGGTCTTGACGACCTATCAAATGCTTTAGTTGGTGAGGCCGTTTTTAGTGTGCGGCTGCCAAGTCAGTTCGCATTCTCTTCGGCGCACAAAGATCGCTTAATGCTTCTGTTCACTGTAATGATGTCGCGTGGACCGAGCATCTTGAGCGTCAGGGAAGCGTAATGTGGTATTCCATTAAAGCGAGCAAAAGCTTCACGTCCAAGTAGTGCTTGATAGCCACTTTGAAACGGAGCGATGTGGAAGGTTAAATGTTCGCTACGGAAGTTATCGGGGAAGCTGAATATAACCTTTAGCAGCAGGGAGCCCGTGCAATGAGCCCCTGGGCCCGGCGTTACTCCTTTAAAGGTAGTATTTCTATGGCAAATTTTCGTTGGGTCTATCCCCATTTCGCGGATTGTATCCTGGTATATCAGGTTGAGACTGTTGCCACCATCCATCAGGACTCGTGTGAAGTGGTATCCGTCAATTATTGGGTCTAATACCAGGGCAGCCCATCCTGCACGCCGGATACTTGCTAAGTAATCACGATGGTTGAAAGTGATCGGTTGAGACGACCAGTGGCAGGACTCCGCGGTGATATGCCTTTGGGCATATTTTTCTGGGAGTGCCGTTTTGTTTCTCCCCTTGATCACGTGTAACACGTTTACTATTTTGACTTCTGGTGGAAATTTCTTTTGCTCCCCAGTGTCTTGCTTGAGAGGCTCATCCTCGTCTTCGCTTGGTGTATCCTTCCCCTTGTGTACGACGTTGAGCTTGCCGGACTGCTTGAAGACCCAACATTCTCCGTGGGTATGATTAGCGGGTTTACTAGGGGTGCTATGGATCTGACATATTTGGTCCAGAATTTTGTTTAGGCTGGACAGTTCGTCTCTGGCGCCTTTAGAGGGCGGCTTTTGCTGACCTGGCCGAGAGCTTTTGAATCCGGCGTTTACTGTCGTGCTCTTCGTGCTGTCTTCTTTATTCCGGTGTTTGTTATTGCTGTTGCGCCATGATTTCCCGTTTCCATCTCTAACTTCAGATGTACTGGGGTCGCTGGTGCTGCATCTGGCTAGCCAACTGTCCTTACTCGCGCAAAAGCAGGTCATGAGGCTTGTTAATGCTGCCATTGTTCTTGGCTTTTCTTGGCCGAGGTGTCTGGCAAGCCATTCGTCACGGACGCTATGCTTAAAAGCTGCCAAGGCTTCGGCATCCGGACAGTCGACAATTTGGTTCTTTTTAGTAAGAAACCTGTTCCAAAGCTTTCGGGCTGACTCTCCGGGCTGTTGAGTTATATGACTCAAATCATCCGCGTCCGGAGGTCGGACATAAGTCCCTTGAAAATTTTGCCCGAAAAGCGTCTTCGAGCTCTTCCCAGCTTCCAATGGAGTTTTCGGGGAGGCTTTTAAGCCAGTGACGAGCTGGCCCTTTGAGCTTGAGGTGTAAGTACTTGATGGCGTGGAGATCATCTCCTCGAGCCATATGGATATGGAGGATATAGTCCTCAATCCAGACCCCAGGGTCTGTTGTTCCGTCGTATGCCTCTATGTTTACGGGTTTGAATCCCTCTGGAAATTCATGGTCCAGCACCTCATCGGTGAAACATAGGAGGTGTGCGGCACCCCTGTATCTAGGTGTACCGTGTTGTTTGGATGTTTGCTGTGTTACATCGTATGCTGGGGCGCGCTTGCGTGGTCCATAGATGGATCTGGTTGCGCCGTCCTTTTGGTGCGAGCCCTCGCGTGGATCGCGTATTGGCTTGTGAGTGGCGTTGTTTGCCGCTCTATGTTGGCCGTGAGGTCGTCTATCCGGCCAGGTGGCCGTTTTTATTTTTGGTTGTGGGGGTATGAGGCCTCCTCATCGAATTCAGGTAGCAACTTCCGCTTTGGGTAGCTCTTGGTGGGGCGATTGCCGCCGTACTTCGCTGCTGTGTTGAGTACTTTACGCCATCTGATTTGGAGTGTGTCCTGCGCAGTCTTGAGCCTTTGCTTCTGCTTTTTCAGACTCCTCGCGGTGGCAATAAGCCTTTGATGGGCATTCTACTGCTCCGGGTGCCTGTCCGGCGTTATGTCGTCCGCACTATTATCTTTGACAGAATTGGTTTGTTCGGTTTGATTCTCCATATTGCCGTGGTCCGGCAGTGGTTTGCCCTGCTCCAACGCTGGGTCTGTATGATCGTTATTTCTACCAAGGTGGGATTTGGGGCGGCGCTTGCGCCGCCGCTTTGACTGCTTCTCGAGGGAACAAGCCTTCGTTGCGTCCTTCCATTCCTTGTCGTCGTCTTCTTTTGGTGTGTCCACCATGTATATGTCATATGATGAGGTGGACGTCCAGCGCCCTGTGGGCGGTGGTTCCTCTTCGCCTCCCGCATCGTTGTCCATACCGTCGATGTCTTCGGAGTCGAAGTCGAGCATGTCGGTTGAGTCATCGACAGTGGCTATTAAGTGGGTGGTGGGTGGGTGTCGAATTCTTCGTCGTCCGCATCCCAATCATGTTGGCCATAATCCGGCCAGGGCTCTCCTGACAAAGAGAGAGACCTTAGTGAATCCAGAATGTCACCGAAGGGCGAGTGCTGAAAGATATCCGCGGCGGTGAATTCCATGATCGGCGCCCAATCGGATTCGATTGGCAGGGGCGCGGGCGGTTCGGACTCAGAAAAAGAGTCCGGCACCTTGGAGTCACAGGCTGCGCAGAGGATTATGCTGGTGTTTGGCAAGATCGCCATTGAGACTATAGCCCCTGAGGTGGTGTCTAACCACCCGTCCTCGATTGGCGTAGTTGGCTCTGAGCTAGGGGTCGGAGCTGATGCGGGCGCGGCCTCTGGGGTACTGTTCGGCCGCAGAGCTAGGTCATACCCATCGCGACAGTGCGGCGCGCCCGGCTGTGGCTCGAATCCATCGAAGATCAAGTCTTTGCGAATGTCAGCCGTGTAGTTCAAACTTCCAAATCTGACCTGACGGCCAGGGGCGTAGCTTTCGATCTGCTCCAGATGGCCAAGCGAATTAGCCCACAGTGCAAAGCTGCCGAATACAAAGATCTGTCCGGCGAGAAAAGTCTCACCCTGGACCGCATCGCTATCGATGATAGTAGGAGCCATCAAGCCTAACAGCGACGACACAGAGGAACTCTCAATGAAAGCACCAATGTCGGTGTCAAAACTGGCGGATCTCGGGTAGGGGGTCCCGAACTATGCGTCTAGGCCAGATGGTAACAGGAGGCAGGGGACACGATGTTTTACCCAGGTTCGGGCCCTCTTGATGGAGGTAAAACCCTACGTCCTGCTTGATAAATATTGATGATATGGGTAGTACAAGAGTAGATCTACCACGAGATTAGAGAGGCTAAACCCTAGAAGCTAGCCTATGGTATGATTGTATGTTGTGATTGTTGTCCTACGTACTAAAACCCTTCGGTTTATATAGACACCAGAGAGGGTTAGGGTTACACAAGGTCGGTTACAAAGGAGGAGATATCCATATCCGTACTGCCTAGCTTGCCTTCCACGCCAAGTAGAGTCCCATTCGGACACGAGACGAAGTCTTCAATCTTGTATCATCATAGTCCAACAGTCTGGCCAAAGCATATAGTCCGGCTGTCCGAGGACCCCCTAATCCAGGACTCCCTCAATGTGTATTACTGAGAGGGCCCAGAGATACCTCTCCGATGCTCGGAGTGACAAATCCTAATCTCTATCTATGCCAACTCAATAAACACCTTCGGAGATACCTATAAAGCATCTTTATGATCACCCATTTACATTGTGACATTTGATAGCACACATGGTATTCCTCCGGTATCCGAGAGTTGCATAATCTCATAGTCGGAGGAATATGTATTTGACATGAAGAAAGCAATAGCAATAAACCGAACGATCAATATGCTAAGCTAACGGATGGGTCTTGTCCATCACATCATTCTCCTAATGATGTGAACCCATCATCAAATGACAACCATGGCTATGGTTAGGAAACCTTAACCATCTTTGATCAACGAGCTAGTCTAGTAGAGGCTCACTAGGGACACGGTATTTGTTTATGTATCCACACATGTATTTAAGTTTCCGGTCAATAAAATTCTAGCATGAATAATAAACCTTTATCATGATTTTAGTAAATATAATAATAACCGATTTATTATTGTGTCAGGACCCCGATTCCAAGTCACATCGATCTAGCCGGTAACACCTCATATCACATTGCGGCCTCACGCATGGTATCCCACGGGTGTCGCCTTACCATGGCCCGGGATCGTTTGCGCCTTTTGGCTCACATATATGATAGTGTCGCTAGCATCCATATGACAGAGAACCCGGGCCGACATGGCTAGTCGTGAACCCAAAGCGGCACAGGCCTATGGAGACAGGCATACATGAATCACATCGAGCATGTCGGTCATCAGCGAGTGATTCCGAGCTGTAGCACTGGGCTAACAGGACTCCAGGGAACCCAGGTTGTAGCAGGCTAGGCAGGTCTCCGGATGTCACCGCGTGACATTTCCCCGAAGGGACAGACATAGGAACGAAGTGAAACACATGCCGACCAGTCAAGTGTCCTGAGCAGTAGTGTTGGGCTAGCAGGACTCCGGTGAACCGGGCTGTAGCGGACTACTATGGCTCAAGGAACACTAGACTACATTTCCCCATAAGAAAGGCTGCCAAGGATAAACAACTAGATTCTCGGATCCCACTCATACCAAGCATTTCAATCATACACACAATATGCCCGATATGAGTACATACAACATGGCATCACAACAAAACTCTACAACTCAAGTACTTTATTTTAAGGCTACAGAGAGCCATACATAACATGTTCATACAGGTAGGGGTCACATGACCCGACACTCAAGTCATACAAGCATACAAGCACAAGCGTAAGTAAATAGTCTGAGTACAGACACTAGAAAGCAAGAAGGCTTCTGAAGCCTGTCTATCTACATAGGGCCCTCCATGGCCAGGATCACCACCTGGGTGGCTAGTCACTCGTCGACATCAAGGTCTACGTAGAACCCATCGGAGGGGCGGTGTTGTCATCTGAAAACAGTAATTAAGCAAACATGAGTACGAAGGTACTCAGCAAGTCTTACAACAGAACCTACTATACATGCTCATTCTCAAGAAGGTGGTGGGGTTATTGCAGCAAGCCAGCTTTGACTCTTGGCTAGGCTATCCTATGCAACTCCACTAGTAAAATAGTGTTCGCACACGAGTCCACTACTCACCAACACAATACTCCACTGGGGATCCTCCCTCGTCATCCTACGAGAGGGCCATCCTCGGTACTCACACTTATCTTGAGTCTTTTAGTAGTAACCATTAACTTGTCTATGAACTGTATAGGCAACCAAGTAGTCCTTTACCGCGGACGCGGCTATTCGAATAGTTTTATACCATGCAGGGGTGTACTTCATCACACATGTTTCCACCACTTAGCGTCTGCACACGACATGTGCTCGGCAGACTTCAAGCGAAAACCGACGTGGGTGTAGACCACGACCTGACTAACCTTGCAAGTATCTAGTCCAGGTTTATCGCCTATTCAGGTTCCATCCGCAAGGAAATCCGGCCGGGGTGTCCTCAACGGCCCCAAACGATGTGTACAGGGTCCCGAGACACCAAATGGGCGCCCGGCATACCCGGCCACAGTGTATCTACCGCATCATAGCCCACCCCTAGGGTCAGCGCTACGCACGGCCGCCAACACATAACCTACAAACACCAGAAACTTGTTGCAACTCCTGGACAGAGGGCGAGAGGGGTCAGTAAGTTGAGCGGGGTCATATTTCAGGGCCCAATGTGTGGTAGTAGCTGAATCTTAAATCACGCATACAGATCTCAGTTCTTATGGACGGCCTCAATGAAACAACCCACCATGTACTCCTACATGGCCTCTCATCGATACCTTTACCAAAACATGTTCAACACATCCCTCACATTACCGACATAATCATTTCACTCTAGCCCATCACCCGGATGGACCAGACCTGACATAACTCTAAGCATAGCAGGCATAGCAAGGTAGGAATCACATACATGGCTCAATCAACTCCTACACATGCTAGTGGGTTTCGTCTAGTTACTGTGGCAATGAAAGGTCATGCAGAGGATAAGGGTTTAACTACCGTAGCACACAGCAGTTTGAAACGCGTTGTCTTAATGCAGTAAACAAGAGCAGAGGCGAGAACATGGGTTTGTATCGGAATGATCAATGGGTTGCTTGCCTGTTGTAGTGGTAGTAGGGTACTGCCCTTCAGACGGATACTCGGGGTTATCCTCGGAGGGAGAACCTACCACGAAAGACACACCAAACATAATCAACACATGACAATATGCAACAATATGATGCATGCTATGACATGGCAAAATGAATGTGTCTTGGCCTAATGCAAGCTAAAACAGGATGGAATGAACTCATTTGAATCAAAGATTCAAATGTTAGCTCATTTAACATGGCCTTATTAGTGCATTACCTTATTCTGCTTAAACAGCAAGGTTAACTTGTTTTTTCATGCATGAAACCATTACAGATGGATAGATTGAATTTTTCTGATCATTTTTCATATATAAATCTTTGCATTTGGAGCTATGGTTGATTTTCTATGATTTTTAGAAGTTTTGGCTATTTTCTGGAATTTCCTATTAAAGAATAAATCCAGTAATTGAATTAATGCGTCAGCATGACATAGGTGTGACATCAGCGGTCAACTGGGTCGGCCAGGTCAAACCTAACTGGTGGCCCCTTTCTGTCAGTGTCACAACTGATTAACAGAATTAAATTAACACTAATAAGCTCTCAGTGGGGCCTGGGCCCACATGTCAGTGACTAAACTAATTAAATTTAGTTAAAACTAATCCTAAACTAATTAGCAGACCGGCCCCACCTATCATAGACTCAGGGGGTCAACCTGGGCCCACACAGGGGTCAAACAGAGTCAAACTCACCGGTGTCTAGCCGCCGGCGAGGCCAGACGCGGCGGAGCAGTGCCGGATTTGCACTCCGGCGACCAAATGGGCGGCGGAGACTATCTACGTGATGCGGGGAGGAAGCCGCGTTGAGTGGTGGCAGTGGGTGGAGCTGGGGTGGCCGGAAACATCGTCGGCGACGAGTTTGGCGGCGGCCGGAGCTCGGGTGAGGTCGAGCTACTCACTAGGGGCACGGCGAGGGGCGTGCGGGGGTGCTACGGGCTCCTGTGAGTGCGTGGAAGACGAAGGCGTGCTCGATGGCGTCCCAATGTGGCTATGGCCAGCGACATGCTGTGGCAGCGGCGAGCTTCGGCTTCGATGGCAGAGGTGGTTAGAGGACGCGGACGAGCGCGGGGAGAGGGGGAAATGGTGGCGGAGCTCACAGCGGTTGCAGGGGAGCGAACGGCGAGCTCGGGGAAGGGCTGGAGCGAGCGGGGCGGTGAAGGGGATCTCCGGTGGCCGGAGTTGAGGATGAGCTCGGTGCAGCGTTTCCGGGGCGAGCGAGCGCTCGGGGCTCGGCCTACTTGATGTAGTCGATGACGGCGGAGCTTCCTGGCATGACGGGGCAACGAATGGATGGCGGTTGCTTCGGTGAAGCTTGTCGGCGGCGACGGTTGCGCTCGGCAGGAAGGCGGGGAGAGAGCCAGAGAGGGGGATAGGCCACGGAGAGAGTGGGAAGAAAGTGAGGGAGACGTGGGGGTCGGCGTGGCACTCGGGGACGCCTCCAGGGCGTCGGCGGAAGCAGGAGGTGGCCGGCGTGTGGCCGCGGGCGCCGGCCACGCGCTCCTCGTCCTCCTGGCGAGAGGAGGGGGACGACTGGCATGAGCCAGTGGACTGGGCCGAGCCGGGTGGGCTGGTGGGCTGCGCCAGGTAAGTCCCTGTTCATTCTCTCCTTTTCTGTTTTTTATTTATTTATTATTTCTGTAACTTCAGGGCTTTATTAAAAATGCCAGGGCATTACCAAAAATCATAAAATTAATCATGGCCACTGCTTAGAATATATCCAACAGCAAACATTTTAGTTTATGATTATTTGAGCATTTAAAATATTTTATAGCATTTAAATGCCCAAATGCAAATACCATAAGGATTAATCCAATGACCTTTGATGTCCTAGAAAAATGTGCACCATTTTTGTCAAAGGTTTTAACCCAAAACAAAAAGGGTGGGCTTTTTAGAAGGGCATTTCAGGTTCATTGGAAAAGTTTTTTAGTAAACCCTAGTTGTTCCAGGGGGGTGCTGGGGGTTCTGTCTTCCCCATTTCAAATTTAAGAGGAATTTAAACATGATGCACACTCTAATGCTTGAACTAGCTAGGGTGTGACAACTCACCCCCACTCAAAAGAATCTCGTCCCGAGATTTAGGATCCTTCGGAAAGAAGGTGGGGTACTCAAGTCGAAGACGATCCTCCCTTTCCCAAGTGGCTTCTCTCTTGGAATGGTGTGACCATTGAACCTTGAGAAACTTGATATTATGACGTCGAGTGGTACGCTCGGCTTGATCAAGGATACGAATGGGATATTCCCGATATGAGAGGTTATCTTGTAGATCAAGCGTTTCGTGGTCCACTCCATGGATAGGATCCGTGAAGCAACGCCTGAGTTGAGAAACGTGGAAGACATCGTGAACTCTGGAAAGGTGCGAAGGTAGTTCCAATTGGTAGGCAACTTCTCCTCGTTTGGCAAGAATGCGAAAGGGTCCGATGTAATGAGGAGCCAATTTGCCTTTGATACCGAAACGATGGGTTCCCTTTAATGGAGTAACCCGAAGGTAAGCCTTCTCGCCGACTTCATAAGTCATAAGCTTATGTTTACGATCATATTGACTCTTTTGACGAGATTGGGCTGTTTTCAATTTCTCATGAATAATGCGAACCTGCTCTTCTGCTTCCTGAATCATACCCGGGCCAAAGAGTTGTCTTTCCCCAGTTTCTGACTAGTTAAGAGGCGTTCGACATTTTCGTCCATAAAGAACTTCGAAAGGAGCCTTGCCCAACCTAGCTTGATAACTATTGTTATAAGCAAACTCCGCGAATGGAAGGCATTTCTCCCAACCCATTCCGAACAAGATGACAGAAGCTCGGAGCATATCTTCTAGAATTTGATTGACTCGCTCTACTTGACCACTTGATTGAGGATGGAAGGCGGTGCTAAAAGAGAGACGGGTTCCCATAGCATTTTGGAAACTTTCCCAAAATCAAGAGGTGAAGAGACTCCCACGGTTTGAGTTAATTTCCAATGGGACACCATGAAGTGACACTATTCGGGAGATGTATAACTCAGCTAGCTGGCTAGCGGTGATACTCTCACGAACAGGTAGAAAGTGGGCTACTTTGGAAAGACGGTCGATCACGACGAAGATGGCATTATTCCCTCTCTTGGTCCTGGGAAACCCAGTGATGAAATCCATACTGATTTTATCCCATTTCCATTCAGGAATAGCCAAAGGTTGAAGGGTGCCGGCAGGCCGTTCATGCTCTGCTTTGACACGACGACAAACGTCGCAACTAGCAATGTATTGAGCGATTTCTCTCTTCATCCTAGTCCACCAAAACCTCTGGCGTAGGTCTTGATACATCTTGGTACTACCGGGATGAATGGTGAGAGGGGATTCATGAGCTTCCTTGAGAATCAACTGGCGTAGATGTTGTTTCTTGGGAACCACTAAACTATTCTCGAAGAAGACAGCACCCCGCTCATCCATGGAAAAACATTTAGCAACTCCGCTAGCAATGTTTTCCTTAATCCGGAATATGCCCTTATCACGCTTCTGGGCAGCTATGATTTGATCCATAAGGGTAGGTTTCGCCACCAGGGTGGATAGAAAACCTCGAGGAACAATGTGAAGATTAAGCTTATGAAATTCCTCATGGAGAAGTGGTTGGCTTTGGTGTAACATCAGGTTGTTACAATAAGATCTACGACTTAGCGCATCAGCCATGACATTGGCTTTGCCCGGGGTGTAAGTTATTCCTAAGTCGTAATCCGAGATCAACTCGACCCAACGTCGTTGCCTGAGATTCAAATCCGGTTGGGTGAAGATATATTTCAAACTTTGGTGATCGGTGAAGATCTCGCAACGATTACCAAGGAGGTAATGTTGCCAGGTTTTGAGTGCATGGACTACAGCTGCAAGCTCTAGATCATGTGTGGGATAGTTTTCCTCATGTGGGTGTAATTGCCGTGAAGCATAGGCAATTACCTGATGATCCTGCATGAGTATGCAACCTAGTCCTTGTCGCGAGGCGTCGCAATAGATAATGAAGTCCTTGGAGAAATCTGGTGGTACTAGTACGGGAGCAGATGTCAGGCGTCTTTTCAGTTCCTGAAAACTGAACTCACACTGTGGAGTCGACTCGAACTTTTTATCTTTCTTGAGGAGTTCAGTTAGAGGTTTAGCAACCTTGGAGAAATTCTCGACGAAGTGACGGCAGTAGCTCGCTAAGCCAAGGAAGCTCCGAACTTGCTTGACCGTCTTAGGTGGAGTCCAATCAAGGACAGCTTGAACTCGCTCGGGATTGACAGCAATACCCTTACCAGAGATTACATGGCCTAGATAGGTCACTTCTGGCAACCAAAATTCACACTTGGAGAATTTGGCATAAAGGCGATGCTCTCAAAGTTTCATCAATACCAGCCTTAGATGTTCGGCATGTTCCTCTTCATTCTTGGAGTAGATGAGTATGTCATCGAGGTATATTACGACGAATTTATCCAAGTACTCCATGAAGACCGAGTTCATTAACCGAGAGAAGGTAGTTGGGGCATTGGTTAAGCCGAAGAACATAACAGTGTACTCGTATTGGCCATAACGAGTAACAAAGGCCGTTTTGGGAATGTCCCCGTTTCTGATTTTGATCTGATGGTAGCCTAACCTCAAATCCATCTTGGAAAAGACTGAGGATCCAGTGAGCTGATCATACAGATCGTTGATCTTGGGAAGCGAATACTTGTTCTTGATGGTGACCAGGTTGACAGGTCGGTAATCTACAACCATTCGATCCGTTCCATCCTTCTTCTTGACGAAGAGGACGGGGCAAGCCCAAGCAGAGGAACTAGGATGGATGAAACCCTTTTTCAAGGACTCATCGAGTTGATTCTTAAGCTCGGCTAGTTCTAAGGGTGCCATCTTGTAGGGTCTCCTAGAAATTGGAACGGTTCCTGGGACAAGGTCTATCACGAACTCGACATCCCTGTCAGGTGGAACACCTGGCAGTTCTTCGGGAAAGACATCCGGGAAGTCCCGGACTACCGGAACATCCTCAAGGTCTGGAAGGGGGTTGGCATTTAGGGAGTAAAGCTGGCGCTTGGCCACTCGAGTTAAGACATTGACTCTCTTGCCCGATGGATGAGTAAGTTGAACGGTTCTAGTGGCACAATCAATCTTAGCATAATGAGCTGACATCCAGTCCATACCCAAGATGATGTTTATGTCCGAGCACTTGAGAGCTATTAAGGATGCAAGGAAGACAAGTCTATAGACAAGAATTTCATTCCCATGGCTTACTCTAGAAGTTTGCCATCTAGAGCCAGGGGTTTGAATTTCCATGGTAGAGGGCATGTCACAGAATGTCGTGTTATGCAATCGACCATAGTTCTCGGATATGAATGAATGAGATGCTCCAGTATCGAAAAGAACAGACGCCGGATGGCAATTAACAAGGAGCGTACCAAGGACGACGTTAGGATCCTCATGAGCCTCCTCGGCTGAAGCATAGTTGACATGGCCACGTGCAGTGGTGACCGGCTTGGCGTAGAATGTCTTTCCCGCTGACTTACCACGGACAACGGACTTTCCAGTCTGATTGGGGTTGTTCTGGGGACACTCTCGACTATAGTGACCCGGCTCTCCACACTTGAAGCATGTCACCACATTGGGGCGTGCAGCAGCATTAGCAGCGGGGCCACCATAGGGCTTGGGCGGTGCAAACTACTGGTTGGGACGAGGCGCCTCAAAGGATGGCCTCGAAATGAACCTGGGTGGTAGTGTCGTGCTTGGGATCCACACCCGGCGCTTCTGAGCCCAGAGCCGGATGAAGAGCCAAAATCACGAGAGTGCTTGCGTGAAGGTCATAGTCAGACTAGCCTGACTCAGCACTGATGGCTTTATTGACCAACTTCTGAAAAGATGTGCACTCGTGCAGACGAAGATCGCGGCGAAGCTCAGGGCTAAGTCCCTTACGGAACCTTGCCTGCTTCTTAGCGTCGGTAGATACCTCTTCAGGAGCATAACGTGCCAGATTCCCAAATTCACGACTATAAGCATCCACAGTCGGTCTTCCTTGGGTGAAATTGCAGAACTCCTCCCTCTTGCGGTCTATGAGACCTTCCGGAATGTGATGCTCACGGAAATCCTCACTGAATTCAGCCCAAGTAGTGATTTGGCCGACTGGGCGCATAGCTTCAAAATTTTCCCACCAAAGGCTAGCAGGGCCTTTGAGATGATAGGCAGCGTAAGTAACTTTATCAGCTTCGGCTACGTTGGCAGAATGTAGCTTGTGGGGGATGCTGCGAAGCTAGTCATCCGCATCGAGGGGCTCGACGGAATGGTTAAACTTTGGTGGGTACAGCTTGATAAAGTCATTGATTGACACCAAGTCATTTCGCGGATGGCGTGTAGTGTTCTGTTCAATCCGCTCCAGCAGGCGGTTAGTCTCACGCTTGTTTCTTTCCGCCTCCAGCATCACTTCGGCCAGGGAAGGCGGGTGAGGCAGATTTTCACCCCTAGCTGCACTGGCTTCCCCCTGCTCCGGGGCAGCAGGGTTGCTGCGGGTGTTGACCATCCTAGGAGGAAACAAGACAACGGTTTAGATAAGGATGGCACAACTTAGCAAGGAAGTGCAGAATGTAATGGATAACATGGAATGCTAAGATGTTCATTGCACGACATGGTAATATAGAAACTGCCATATATATACCATTGGTCATACACACCGTACATAGTTGAGTACAAGCCCAGGCTAGAGTACAACTATGGTGAAAGACATTACATCTCATCGGAGGCATTCCAAGCTCCTATACATTATTTGTCTACACCTCCGGAATCGATTACACACAAAGTCATATTCCACAAGTCACGCAGGACGGTGAAGATACAACTATTACAATACTAGTGGTACTACTGCTAACTCAGACGGCTCCGTAGTAGTCCTCATAGAAGTCACCTCCATAGCCTGGAAGTTCAACGTGATCATCCGAGAACAGACGGTCCTAACGAGCTTGTGGACCAAAGGGGCTAGGGTGAGGTCTTGGACCAACAAACGGTGGCCTGCGGGGACCACGGGGTGGGGTGATGCCTCCCACATCATGCCAATCCACCATGTCTGGCAGAGCAGATCGCACAGGATACAGATCCCTTGTATCCATACATCCAGCTTGCACCGCAGGTGCAAACCGAGTCAATGTGGCCCAATGATCAGCACGGGTATTGAAAAGCTCCAGCCTCAAGGCCTGATTCTCTCGGTCCTTATCTTCGAGCATCTCGGCAGTGGTACGAGTTAATGAGTCCTCCTGAGTGGAGTCAGCATAGATAGCCTGGAGATACCCTTGCGCTCCCGGAAGTGAAGCTGGCATGTAACGGAAGTCGGTGTTCCGAAGCAGGCCAGTCCGGACTCGCATGATGGTCATCATGGAATAGGCAGCATCCTGCATAGCCATCTCAACAGTAACCCCGAGTCCATAGGAACAGTGGAGGGGCTCGGTAGATCCAGGATAAGAAGGAAATATCCTGACGGTGCAGAAATATTGGCTTTGATTAAAGTCTCGAAACTGCTCTTCGATAGTGTATTCGGGATACCAACGGTAACCCGTCTTGATCATTACCCGGACTGACATAGCAGTATGACCGGGCACATCGAGGCACCGGGTCGGGTGAACCACTTGGTTTTGAGCACGAGTGGCCATCTGAAAGCACAATCACAATGCAAAGACATTAGAATTTCTAGGGAAAATTGGACAGCATAACGGCTGTAAATGCTCAGAAAAAGATTTGAGACATTTACAACAGTTTGCAATACCACTCAACAACATCATATCAAGATTCTGATTCAACTGGCAACATACTAAAATAGTAGAAACTGTATTGAGGCTTGTAACAACAATCCTATAAGCTACTACGGATTAGTAACATGTGAACCTGATAGAAGGAGAGAGCCTAGTCCTTAACCCATGTTGAATGAGAAGAAAATAACTCAGATCAGAGGGCATAAGGTAAAGGAGTAAAAGAGCCTTATGTTCCCTCCAACAATCAATTCCGCTACATATAACTAAAGCATTTCTAGACTCAACATCGACCAGTTTGGCTCAACGAACCTACAGGCAGTCCGGCTCTGATGCCAACGCTGTCAGGACCCCGATTCCAAGTCACATCGATCTAGCCGGTAACACCTCATATCACATTGCGGCCTCACGCACGGTATCCCACGGGTGTCGCCTTACCATGGCCCGGGACCGTTTGCGCCTTTTGGCTCACGTATATGATAGTGTCGCTAGCATCCATATGACAGATAACCCGGGCCGACATGGCTAGTCGTGAACCCAAAGCGGCACGGGCCTATGGAGACAGGCATACATGAATCACATCAAGCATGTCGGTCATCAGCGAGTGATTCCGGGCTGTAGCACTGGGCTAACAGGACTCCAGGGAACCCGGGTTGTAGCAGGCTAGGCAGGACTCCGGATGTCACCGCGTGACATTTCCCTGAAGGGACAGACATAGGAACGAAGTGAAACACATGCCAGCCAGTCAAGTGTCCTGAGCAGTAGTGTTGGGCTAGCAGGACTCCGGTGAACCGGGCTGTAGCGGACTACTATGGCTCAAGGAACACTAGACTACATTTCCCCATAAGAAAGGCTGCCAAGGATAAACAACTAGATTGTCGGATCCCACTCATACCAAGCATTTCAAGCATACACACAATATGCCCGATATGAGTACATACAACATGGCATCACAACAAAACTCTACAACTCAAGTACTTTATTTAAAGGCTCCAGAGAGCCATACATAACATGTTCATACAGGTAGGGGTCACATGACCCGACACTCAAGTCATACAAGCATACAAGCACAAGCGGAAGTAAATAGTCTGAGTACAGACACTAGAAAGCAAGAAGGCTTCCGAAGCCTGTCTATCTACATAGGGCCCTCCATGGCCAGGATCACCACCTGGGTGGCTAGTCACTCGTAGACATCAAGGTCTACGTAGAACCCATCGGAGGGGGCGGTGTTGTCGTCTGAAAATAGTAATTAAGCAAACATGAGTACAAAGGTACTCAGCAAGTCTTACAACAGAACCTACTATACATGCTCATTCTCAAGAAGGTGGTGGGGTTATTGCAGCAATCCAGCTTTGACTCTTGGCTAGGCTATCCTATGGAACTCCACTAGTAAAATAGATTCGCACACGAGTCCACTACTCACCAACACAATACTCCATCGGGGATCCTCCCTCATCATCCTACGAGAGGGCCATCCTCGGTACTCACACTTATCTTGAGTCTTTTAGTAGTAACCATTAACTTGTCTATGAACTGTATAGGCAACCAAGTAGTCCTTTACCGCGGACGAGGCTATTTGTATAGTTTTATACCCTCCACGGGTGTACTTCGTCACACATGTTTCCACCACTTAGCATCTGCACACGACATGTGCTCGGCAAACTTCAAGCGAAAAGCGACGTGGGTGTAGACCACGACCTGACTAACCTCACAAGTCTCTAGTCCAGGTTTATCGCCTATTCAGGTTCCATCCGCAAGGAAATTCGGCCGGGGTGTCCTCAACGGCCCCAAACGATGTGTACAGGGTCCCGAGACGCCAAACGGGCGCCCTACATACCCGGCCATAGTGTATCTACCGCATCATAGCCCACCCCTAGGGTCAGCGCTACGCACGGCCACCAACACATAACCTACAAACACCAGAAACTAGTTGCAACTGCTGGACAGAGGGCGAGAGGGGTCAGTAAGTCGAGCGGTGTCATATTTCAGGGCCCAATGTGTGGTAGTAGCTGAATCTTAAATCACGCATACAGATCTCAGTTCTTATGGACGGCCTGAATGAAACAACCCACCATGTACTCCTACATGGCCTCTCATCGATACCTTTACCAAAACATGTTCAACACATCCCTCACATTACCGACATAATCATTTCACTCTAGCCCATCACCCGTATGGACCAGACCTGACATAACTCTAAGCATAGCAGGCATAGCAAGGTAGGAATCACATACATGGCTCAATCAACTCCTACACATGCTAGTGGGTTTCATCTAGTTACTGTGGCAATGACAGGTCATGCAGAGGATAAGGGTTTAACTATCGTAGCACACAGCAGTTTGAAACGCGTTGTCTTAATGCAGTAAACAAGAGCAGAGGCGAGAACATGGGTTTGTATCGGAATGATCAATGGGTTGTTTGCCTGTTGTAGTGGTAGTAGGGTACTGCCCTTCAGACGGATACTCGGGGTTATCCTCGGAGGCAGAACCTACCACGAAAGACACACCGAACATAATCAACACATGACAATATGCAACAATATGATGCATGCTATGACATGGCAAAATGAATGTGTCTTGGCCTAATGCAAGCTAAAACAGGATGGAATGAACTCATTTGAATCAAAGATTCAAATGTTAGCTCATTTAACATGGCCTTATTAGTGCATTACCTTATTCTGCTTAAACAGCAAGGTTAACCTGTTTTGTCATGCATGAAACCATTACAGATGGATAGATTGAATTTTTCTGATCATTTTTCATATATAAATCTTTGCATTTGGAGCTATGGTTGATTTTCTATGATTTTTAGAAGTTTTGGCTATTTTCTGGAATTTCCTATTAAAGAATAAATCCAGTAATTGAATTAATGCGTCAGCATGACATAGGTGTGACGTCAGCGGTCAACTGGGTCGGCCAGGTCAAACCTGACTGGTGGGCCCTGTCTGTCAGTGCCACAACTGATTAACAGAATTAAATTAACACTAAATTAGCTGTTAGTGGGGCCTGGGCCCACATGTCAGTGACTAAACTAATTAAATTTAGTTAAAACTAATCCTAAACTAATTAGCAGACCGGCCCCACCTGTCATAGACTCAGGGGGGTCAACCTGGGCCCACACAAGGGTCAAACAGAGTCAAACTCGTCGGCGTCTAGCCGCCGGCGAGGCCAGACGCGGCGGAGCAGTGCGGGATTTGCACTCTGGCGACCAAATGGGCGGCGGAGGCTATCTACGTGATGCGGGGAGGAAGCCGCGTCGAGTGGTGGCAGTGGGTGGAGCTGGGGTGGCCGGAAACGTCGCCGGCGACGAGTTTGGCGGCGGCCGGAGCTCTGGTGAGGTCGAGCTAGTCGCTAGGGGGCACGGCGAGGGGCGTGCGGGGGTGCTACGGGCTCCTGCGAGTGTGTGGAAGACGAAGGCCTGCTCGGTGGCGTCCCAACGTGGCTATGGCCACGACGGCGACGTGCAGTGGCGGCGACGAGCTTCGGCTTCGATGGCAGAGGTGGTTAGAGGATGCGGAAACGGTGGCGGAGCTCACGGCGGTTGTAGGGGAGCGAACGGCGAGCTCGGGGAAGGGCTGGAGCGAGCGGGGCAGCGAAGGGGATCTCCGGTGGCCAGAGTTGAGGACGAGCTCGGTGCAGCGTCTCCGGGGCGAGCGAGCGCTCGGGGCTCGGCCTACTTGATGTAGTCGACGACGGTGGAGCTTCATGGCATGACGGGGCAACGAATGGACGGCGGTGGCTGCGGTGAAGCTTGTCGGCGGCGACGGCTGTGCTCGGTAGGAAGATGGGGAGAGAGCCAGAGAGGGGGAGAGGCCACGGGGAGAGTGGGAAGAAAGTGAGCGAGACGTGGGGGTCGGCGTGGCACTCGTGGATGCCTCCAGGGCGTCGGCGAAGTAGGAGGTGGCCGGCATGTGGCCGCGGGCGCCGGCCACGCGCTCCTCGTCCTCCTGGCGAAAGGAGGGGGACGACTGGCATGAGCCAGTGGACTGGGCCGAGCTGGGTGGGCTGGTGGGCTGCGCCAGGTAAGTCCCTGTTCTTTCTCTCCTTTTCTGTTTTTTTATTTATTTATTATTTCTGTAACTTCAGGGCTTTATTAAAAATGCCAGGGCATTACCAAAAATCATAAAATTAATCATGGCCACTGCTTAGAATATATCCAACAGCAAACATTTTAGTTTATGATTATTTGAGCATTTAAAATATTTTATAGCATTTAAATTCCCAAATGCAAATACCATAAGGATTAATCCAATAACCTTTGATGTCCTAGGAAAATGTGCACCATTTTTGTCAAAGGTTTTAACCCAAAACAAAAAGGGTGGGCTTTTTAGAAGGGCATTTCAGGTTCATTGGAAAAGTTTTTAGTAAACCCTAGTTGTTCCAGGGGGGTGCTGGGGGTTCTGTCTTCCCCATTTCAAATTTAAGAGGAATTTAAACATGATGCACACTCTAATGCTTGAACTAGCTAGGGTGTGACATATTGCCTCTAGGGCATATTTCCATCAGTCTAATTCAATGCACGGATGGATGCGCCTAGATCTCGCCACTGCTTGCACTTCTTTGTCCACTAGAAAATTCCTAGCATTAGTTCAAATTAAAATTTGAGGTTTAGGGTTTCTCAGTTTCATCTTGAATCGACCGAATTGAAGCCCGTCATCACCATTTAGCATCGGGCATTGCACGCAGTACACGTCGATGAAACCGAATGGTACTGAATATGTGTCACTGAGTTTTGTATTTCAGTAGCATCATGTGCACTTTGGTGGAACCAGGAGCAGCTTTGGTCTGACCAAAATGCAAACCCTAGTTTCAGTTGTTGCCTCGGTACTACCGAGAATTTCAAATCAGTAGCTCCAAAATGCTCTCCATGAAAAATTAAAACCGAAGTTTGAATTCAAATGTTTTCAAAAACATCTGTGTTTTGTGATGCTCACCCACTCCACTCTACTTATTCTACTTCACAGGGCCAGTTGTTAGCATGTCAGAAGCTAGTGACAATCAGAATAGGTCGGGTAATCTAAGTGTTGACTTGGATGCAGGAACAAGTGCCAAAGAGAGTTATCATGAGGGATAAAGGAGTTCTCCTAGTTTGCCCCCCAGATGCCAGTAGAATAAGGAAGAAGATAAATTATGATGACGATGATGATGAGGAGGATTTTCTTGTTGAATAAGTTATTTCTAAGAATAAGAAAGTTGTGATTGCAAAGGAATATGACACTGCTGCTAGCTCAAGGCCAGGCCAAGGCAAGTCTATGGCCAAAGTGGCGGGGAAGAAAAGGGAGAGGAAACAAACTGCTCATGTGGTGTCCAAGCCCACATCAATGAGGAGGGAAGATGAACCAATTGCTGATGAGCCCCCTTGAGGGAGTCCTGGATTAGGGGGTCTCTGGACAGCCGGACTATAGCCTTTGGCCGGACTGTGGGACTATGAAGATACAAGATTGAAGACTTCGTCTCGTGTCCGGATGGGACTCTACTTGGCGTGGAAGGCAAGCTAGGCAGTACGGATATGGATATTTCCTCCTTTGTAACCGACCTTGTATAACCCTAACCCTCTCCGGTGTCTATATAAAATGGAGGGTTTTAGTCCGTAGGACAACAGACAATCATACCATAGGCTAGCTTCTAGGGTTCAATCTCTCCGATCTCGTGGTAGACCAACTCTTGTAATACTCATATCATCAAGAATAAATCAAGCAGGACGTAGGGTTTTACCTCCATTAAGAGGGCCCGAACCTGGGTAAAACATCATGTCCCCTGCCTCCTGTTACCATCCGCCTTAGACGCATAGTTCAGGACCCCCTACCCGAGATCCGCCGGTTTTGACACCGACATTGGTGCTTTCATTAAGAGTTCCTCTGTGTCATCGCCGTTAGGCTTGATGGCTCCTTCGATCATCGTTAGCGATGCAGTCCAGGGTGAGACTTTTCTCCCCGGACAGATCTTTGTGTTCGGCAGCTTCGCACTGCGGGCCAACTCGCTTGGCCATCTGGAGCAGATCGAAAGTTACGCCCCTGGCCACCAGGTTAGGTTTGGGAGCTTAAACTACACGGCCGATATCCGCGGAGACTTGATCTTCGACGGATTCGAGCCTCTGCCTTGTGCGTCACACAGTCATGATGAGTACGATTTAGCTCTACCATCAGACAGTGTTCAGGAGATCGCACCGGGAGCCGCTCCGACCCTCAATTCGAAGTCAGTTGCGCCGTCCATGGACGGGTGGATGGACCCCACCACGGAGGCCTTACCCTCAGCAGCGATCGAGCCGAACATCGACCTTACCCTGCACGAGAGCCGTGTTGTCAGACTGCCGGATCCTTCTCCGGCCACGAACTTCGAACCGCCTGCGCCCATTCCTAGCGAATCCGATTGGGCGCCGATCATGGAGTTTACCTTCGCGGATATTTTTCAACACTCGCCCTTTGGCGACATACTGAACTCATTAAGGTCTCTCTCCTTGTCAGGAGGATCCTGGCCGAAATATGTCCAGCAGGATTGGGATGCGAATGACGAAGAAATTCGCTGCCCACCCACCACCCACTTAGTAGCCACTGTTGACGACTTAACCGACATGCTCGAATTCGACTCCGAAGACATCGACGGTATGGACGACGATGCGGGAGACAAAGAGGAACCACTGCCCACAGGGCACTGGACAGCCACCTCATTATACGACATATACGTGGTGGACACACCCAAAGAAGGCAATGGCGACGAGACAACGGAGGATGACCCCTCCAATAAGCAACCCAAGCGCCAACGTCAGCGGCGCCGCTCTAAGTCCCGCCAAAGCAAAAGTGGTGATACCGGCACAGGAGATAATAACACTCCGGATAGTGCCGAAGATGGCAACAATCCCCTCCAGCACGATCTAGGACAGGAGGATGGAGAGGCCACCCCTCCAGAGAGAGCGGCAGATGGAGAGGCGGAGGATGATAATTACATGCCCCCCTCCAAAGACGAGGCAAGCCTCGACGATGACGAATTCGTCGTGCCAGAGGATCCCGTCGAACAAGAGCGCTTCAAGCGCCGGCTTATAGCCACAGCAAATAGCCTTAAGAAAAAGCAGCAGCAGCTTCAAGCTGATCAAGATCTGCTAGCTGACAGATGGACTAAAGTCCTAGCGGCCGAGGAATATAAACTCGAACGCCCCTCCAAGAGTTACCCAAAATGCAGGTTGCTACCCCGACTGGAGGAAGAAGGGTATGATGCGGCTGATCGGCCACCTCGTGGCCGCGATAGAGAGGCATTCCAGCCAAAAGCTCAGCCTGCACCCGACGCCATTCAAATAAAAAGGCATGGGGCAATACGCCAGACTTGTGAGACGTATTGGAGGACAAAGCAAAACATGCAAGATCGATCTACGGATCACGAGGGCGCGCCACTATGCGAGATGATAAACGTCACGCCAGATACAGTAAAAAGTAAATCCGGCCGGGCCGAACACAGCGGGCAAGACTCAATGGAGCTGCGTCGCGATATAGCCCAGTACAGAGGTGCCGCACACCCCTTATGCTTCACAGACGAAGTAATGGATCATCAAATCCCAGAGGGTTTCAAACCCGTAAATATAGAATCATACGATGGCACAACAGATCCTGCGGTATGGATGGAGGATTTCCTCCTGCACATCCACATGGCCCGCGGTGATGACCTACACGCAATCAAATACCTCCCACTCAAACTTAAAGGACCAGCTCGGCATTGGCTCAACAGCTTGCCAGCAGAGTCCATTGGCTGTTGGGAAGATCTGGAAGCCGCATTCCTCGACAACTTTCAGGGCACTTATGTGCGACCGCCAGACGCCGATGACCTGAGCCATATAATTCAACAGCCAGAGGAATCGGCTAGGCAATTCTGGACACAGTTCCTAACAAAGAAAAATCAAATCGTCGACTGTCCGTATGCAGAGGCTCTAGCAGCTTTCAAGCACAACATCCGCGACGAGTGGCTAGCCCGGCACCTTGGTCAGGAAAAGCCGAAATCTATGGCAGCCCTCACGACACTCATGACCCGCTTTTGTGCGGGAGAAGACAGCTGGCTGGCTCGCAGTAACAACATATCAAAGAACCATGGTACTTCGGATACCAAGGACGGCAGTAGCAGATCACGTCGCAACAAACATAAGCGCCGCATTAACAGCGACAATACCGAGGATACGGCAGTCAATGCCGGATTCAAAGGCTCTAAACCCGGTCAGTAGAAAATGCCATTCAAAAGAAGCACTCCGGGCCCGTCCAGTTTGGACCGTATACTCAATCGCTCGTGTCAAATACATGGCACCCCCGACAAGCCAGCCAACCACACCAATAGGGATTGTTGGGTGTTCAAGCAGGCCGGCAAGTTAATTGCCGAAAACAAAGATAAGGGGCCACATAGCGATGATGAGGAGGAGCCCCGGTAGCCGAATACCGGAGGACAGAAGAGGTTCCCCCCACAAGTGCGGACGGTGTACATGATATACGCAACCCACATCCCCAAGAGGGAGCGGAAGCGTGCGCTCAGGGACGTATATGCATTGGAGCCAGTCGCCCCAAAGTTCAACCCATGGTCCTCCTTTTCGATCACCTTCGATCGCAGGGACCACCCCACTAGTATCCGTCATGGCGGATTCGCCGCACTGGTCTTAGACCCAATTATTAACGGATTTCACCTCACTTGAGTCCTTATGGATGGCGGCAGCAGCCTGAACCTGCTTTACTAGGACACGGTGCGCAAAATGGGTATAGACCCCTCAAGGATCAAACCCACAAAAACGACCTTTAAAGGCGTCATACCAGGTGTAGAGGTCCATTGCACAGGCTCAGTCACACTGGAAGTGGTCTTCGGATCCCCGGATAACTTCTGAAGCGAAGAGTTAATCTTTGATATAGTCCCGTTCCGCAATGGTTATCATGCACTGCTCGGGCGAACCGCATTTGCGAGATTCAATGCGGTACCGCATTATGCATACCTCAAGCTCAAGATGCCAGGACCTTAGGGGGTCATTACAGTTAATGGAAACACAGAGCGCTCTCTCTGAACGAAGGAGCACACTGTGGCCCTCGTAGCAGAAGCGCAAAGAAGCCTCTTAAGGCAATCCACTAGTTCGGCGTTTAAGGACCCGAACACCTTCAAGCGCGTCCGGAGTAATCGGCAACAGGACCGCCTGGCACATTCCGAGCTCGCATAGCAATGCGGCCCCCACCCCGGTCTCAGCCAAACGGCGAAACCCGTGCCGCGCGTACATAATTACGCATTAAAAATACCATGGTCAAAGGCGGAAAAGGGGGCACGACTACGGCATGCCCCAAGACGCGGCTTAAACCACACTAGGGGCTTCCCGCTTTGTTATTTTTCTCTCTTTCAGGACATTAATCTCTAGAAACCCTGTCTGGCAGCATGATTGCCGAACACATGATGCAGCAACCAAGGAGGCAGAAAGCTACATCACACCACGGAACTCCCAGGTGGATTACGATAACGAGTGAAATACTTGCTTTAATATTATTCCTCAGCTTGCCCTTGGAGGGGACATAGTCCTACTTTTTGCTTATTGCACTGCATGTACCATTCTGCTTTAACGCACCTTTTTGAATAAACAATGCATAGCATTAAGACTATTATTGCATTCTACCTTTATATATATATATATATATGTGTGTGTGTGTGTATGTATATGTTCATTCGTGACATCCGGCACCCGTACACTCTGGTACGGCCAATACACCAGGGGCTTAAGTACCCCACAATATGGTGTGAGAAGTCCGAACACTTTCACAAGTGCGGCACCCCGAACTTATAGCATTATATGCATCAGCTCCGAATCATGTCTTTGGTCAATAGTTGGTTTTGCCCGGCTCCCATGTTTTGGTACCTTACACTCTGCTATATCGGCTAAGGTAGCACTGGGAGAACTACTGCGATTGTGCCCCGGTTCAGCTGGGTTAAGCACCTCAGTAGAGAAAGCTAAAACTGACTGTCATAATAAGGCGAGAGACTGGTCGCTGTTCGAGAGGTTTTCGAGTCCTTAAAGACTTATGCCGCTTCGAGTGAGGAGTCGGCCCTGTCCGGCTTAAGGCATGTATCGCACCCCAGATTCGGCCTTCCGAATACTAGGGGCTTCGCCGAAAATTAAAATTATAGAATTATATGGCTAAGTGAGAGTGATAACGCATTATAGTCCGATTGCCTTGTTCGTTGCGCTGAGCACCTCCCTCGAAGGACCCAAAAATGGGAACAAGAGTGCTCAGGTTTATCCCGAACACCCTAGCAGTCGTGGCATGGGGGCAGAAGCCGATGACTAGCCATCTCTCAGATTTGATAAAAAGCCAAACAGAAGGTGATATTTTAAATTCAAACAAGCGTTGCATAGCACACATGAACAAGTTTTCATGAATACAAGATTACACGAGTGGGTTTACTCAAATATTGTATCTTTGGTACACTCGTCCGCTACGAGACGGGCACCCTTCAGGACACCCTCATAGTACATCTCAGGGTGGAGATGCCCCTTGCCCTCCGGCGGCCCTTCATTGATCAGCTTCATGGCGTCTAGCTTGGCCCATTGCACCTTCACACGGGCGAAAGCCCAGCGTGCACCTTCGATGCAGACGGACCACTTGACGACTTCCAGCCATGGGCAGGCGTCCACAAGCCGCCTCACCCGGCCGAAGTAGCTGTTCGGAAGGGCGTCGCCAGGCCACAGCCGGACTATAAAGCCCTTCATGGCCTGTTCGGCCGCCTTGTGTAGCTCGACCAATTGCTTCAGCTGGTTGCTGAGAGGCATCGGGTGTTCGGTCCCAGTATACTGAGACCAAAACAACTTCTCCGTTGAGCTTCCCTCCTCGGCCTGGTAAAACCGTGCGGCATCCGACACGCTGCGGGGCAAATCTGCGAATGCTCCTGGAGAGCTCAGGATTCGGGTAAGTAACAGGTAATTTACTTTCACATGCTTGCTTTGCATATAGAATGCCTTACCGCCGCTATCTTCTTCATCGCATCAATCTCCTGGAGGGCCTTCTGGGCTTCAGCCTTGGCATTTTTCACGCTTTCGAGGGCCGCGGCAAGCTCGGACTCTCACGTCTTCAAGTCATGCTCCAATGCCTCATGCTTCGACACGAGAGCTTGGAGCTCTTGCTGCACCTCGCCCACCCATGCCTCCTGCCTTTCCCGCTCGGTGTGCTCCTTGGCCGCTTTGTCTTCGGCCTTGGATAGCGCTTGCTTCAGGGTCGCCAACTCGGTCGTGGCCCCTAGCAAATATATGATGATCCTGTCATTTTGCAATCGCGTCTTCTTTTATGTATACATATCTATAGACAGGGTATTACTTACCCTTGTTCTCCTCGAGCTGCCTCTTGGCAAGGCCGAGCTCTTTCTTGGACCCCTCGAGGTCCTGCTTCAATGCGGCAACCTCCGCAGTCTGTGCGGCAGCGGCCAGCAGCGAAGCCTGCATACGCATATAGACATACTTATATTAGACTCCTGCGATATTGTTTGATCCTCTGTTCGGCTTTTCTTTGTGAACATCGAACAGAGCATTAGGGGCTACTGTCTATGCGGTAATATTTTCCCTATAAGCTTACCTCAAAGCCTGTTAGAAGGCTCGCATAGGCTTCAGTCAGTCCGCTCTTGGCGAACTAAACCTTCTGGACCACCGCACTCATAATAGTGCGGTGCTCTTCATTGATGGAAGCGCTGCGAAGCGCTCCCAGTAGACTGTCCGGTGCCTATGGATGGACAGAGGTCACCGGCATAGGCGTCTTGCCCCTTTTAGAAGGAGGCAGCTTGCCCGAGTCCGGAACCACTGGAGGTTCCGGCGCGGTGTTCGGCTGAGGGCCGAACTCTGAGCCCTCGGGAGCCTTCCTCCCTCTGCTCCCGGAGTCCGGAAGGTCGCCTTGAGGCGCCTCTGGGATTGTCTCCCCTCGACCAGGTGCCTCTTGAGACAATACCTCGGCGTTGTCCGTAGGGTAGGGGGAGGTGGCAGTTGGAAGTGAATCGCTATCCATATCCGACGAGCCCAGGGAGCCGTCCGACGATACGTCGATACGGGCTCGTGGCGGTCTGCATAATCATAATCATAATTCGGCGTTAGAGGAAACAGTGCGACAAATGAATGCTATGAGTTACTCTGGCATCCGAATACTTACGACTTTGCTAGGGGCTTGGCCCTGAGCAGCCACTCATCTTCGCCTTCGGCGGCGGTGGTAGAGTAGTCCGGAAGGAGAGT
>NC_057800.1:424981546-424998946 GCF_018294505.1 Triticum aestivum
CTTCGGGGGAGGAGTGTCCCGCAGAGTTATCGGACGATGAGTCCGATAACACATGGCGTCGGGAACTCTTTCGGGTTCCCTTGGCCTTCTTGGTCTTCTCTGGCACCTTATAAGGAGCCGGAGTCAGCATCTCCATAAGGAGAGCGTCCGCAGTGTCTTCGGGCAGAGGGGTCGGACAGTTAATTTGCCCCGACGTCTCCACCCAGTCCTGTCAAAGGCATGGAGATTAGACCCCGCACATGATTAAGCTAGGGAAATAAAATATCCTACCAGATGTATAGAACTCACCAAATGCGCTCGGCGCTTCGCGCTTAGCCCGCGGTCCTCGGTGAGGGAGGGAGGGACCTCGGCGCCGTTGAACAACACCTTCCAGACGTCCTTGTGCATCGTGTCGAAGAGCTCGCTCAGAGTCTGGTGCTGGGCCGGGTCAAACTCCCACAAGTTGAAATCCCATTGTAGACACGGGAGGATCCGGTGGATGAGCATGACCTGGACTATGTTGACAAGCTTGAGCTTCTTGCTTGTCATGTTCAGGATACATTTCTGGAGTCCGTCCAGCTCCACCGATGAACCCCACGACAAGCCCTTATCTTTCCAGGAAGTGAGCCGTGTAGGGAATCCGGATTGAAACTCGAGGGCAGCCACCCATTTGGTGTCGCGTGGCTCGGTGATGTAGAACCATGCTGAGGGAGTCCTGGATTAGGGGGTGTCCAAATGACCGAACTATATCTTCAGCCGGACTCCTGGACTATGAAGATACAAGATTGAAGACTCTGTTCTGTGTCCGGAAGGGACTTTCCTTGGCGTGGAAGGCAAGCTTGGCGATACGGATATGAAGATCTCCTACCATTGTAACCGACTCTATGTAACCCTAACCCTATCCGGTGTCTATATAAACCGGAGGGTTTTAGTCCGTAGGACAACATACACATCAACAATCATACCATAGGCTAGCTTCTAGGGTTTAGCCTCCTCGATCTCGTGGTAGATCTACTCTTGTACTACCCATATCATCAATATTAATCAAGCAGGACATAGGGTTTTACCTCCATCGAGAGGGCCCGAACCTGGGTAAAACTTCATGTCCCTTGTCTCCTGTTACCATCCGGCCTAGACGCACAGCTCAGGACCCCCTACCCGAGATCCGCCAGTTTTGACACCGACATTGGTGCTTTCATTGAGAGTTGCTCTGTGTCGTCGCCGTCAGGCTCAATGGCTCCTACGATCATTGATAGCGATGCAGTCCAGGGTGAGACCTTCCTCCCTGGACAGATCTTCGTCTTCGGCGGCTTCGCACTGCGGGCCAATTCGCTTGGCCGTCTGGAGCAGATCGAAAGCTACGCCATTGGCCGTCAGGTCAGATTTGGAAGTTTAAACTACACGGCTGACATCCGTGGGGACTGGATCTTCGACGGATTCGAGCCACTACCGAGCGCGCCGCACTGTCACGGTGAGCATGATCTAGCTCTGCCGCCGAACAGTGCCCTGGAGGCCGCATCCGCATCGGCTCCGGTCCTTAATTCGGAGCCAACTGCGCCGATCGAGGATGGGCGGTTCGTCGCCACCTCGGGGGCTGCAACCCCAATGGCGATTGAGCCAAACACCAGCCCCGTACTCTGCGAGACTCGTGACTCCAAGGAGCCGGACTCCGAACCCTCCGCGCCCCTGCCAATCGAATCTGATTGGGCGCCGATCATGGAGTTCACCGCCGTGGACAGCTTTCAACACTCGCCTTTCAGCGATATCCTGAAGTCAATGAAGTCTCTCTCTTTATCAGGAGAGCCCTGGCCGAACTACGGTCAGCAAGGTTGGGGTACGGACGATGAAGAAATTCAAAGCCCACCCACCCACTTTGTAGCCACTGTCGATGACTTAACCGACATGCTCGACTTCGACTCCGAAGACATCGACGATATGGATGCCGATGAAGGAGATGATGAAGAACCAGCGCCTACTAGGCCCTAGAAAGCCACCTCGTCGTATGACATATACATGGTGGACACCCCAAAAGAGGGAGATGGCGATGGAACAGCGGAGGATGACCCCTCCAAGAAACAGCCTAAGCGCCGGCGTTAGCGGCGCCGCTCAAAATCCCGCCAAAACAAACACGGTGATTCCAGCACGGGAGATAATAATACTCCAGAAAGCGCCGAAGAAAACCCCCTCCAGCAAGATTTAGCACAGGAGGATGGAGAAACCAGCCCTCACAAGAGAGCGGCAGACAAAGAGGTCGAGGACGATAATTATATGCCTCCCTCCGAAGACGAGGCAAGCCTCGACGATGACGTATTCATCGTGCCAGAGGATCCCGTCGAGCAAAAGCGTTTTCAATGCTGGCTTATGGCCACGGCAAGAAGCCTCAAGAAAAAACAACAACAGCTTAGGGCTGATCAAGATTTGCTAGTCGACAGATGGACTGAAGTCCTTGCGGCTGAAGAGCATAAACTCGAACGCCCCTCCAAGAGCTACCCAAAGCGCAGGTTGCTACCCCAATTAGAGGAGGAAGCACTTGATGCGGCCGACCGACCACCTCGTGGTCGCGACAGAGAGGCCTTTCGGCCCTCCACTCAAGCCGCACCCCGTACCAAGGCACGAGAATATGCGCCGGACTTACGAGACATGTTGGAGGACAAGGCAAGGCAAAAAAGATCGATCTACGGATCGCGTGGGTGCCCCACGGCTCGAGACGGTAACCGTCACGCCGGCCACAAATTCAGCGGGGCCGAACACAGTAGACAAGGCTCATTGGAGCTATGTCACGATATAGCCTAGTACAGAGACGCCGCACACCCACTCTGCTTTACAGACGAAATAATGGATCATCAAATCCCCGAGGGTTTCAAACCCATAAACATCGAATCATATGATGGCACAACAGATCCCGCGGTATGGATCGAGGATTATCTCCTTCATATCCACATGGCCCATGGGGATGATTTCCACGCCATCAAATACCTCCCACTCAAGCTTAAAGGACCAGCTCGACATTGGCTTAACAGCTTGCCAATAGGATCAATCAGTTGTTGGGAGGACCGGGAAGCCACATTCCTCGACAATTTCCAGGGCACTTACATGCGACCCCCGGATGCCGATGACCTAAGTCACGTAATTCAGCAGCCAGAGGAATCGGCCCGACAATTCTGGACACAGTTCCTAACAAAGAAAAATCAAATAGTCAACTATCCGGACGTTGAGGCCCTAGCAACCTTCAAACACAATATCCGTGATGAGTGGCTGGCCCGGCACCTTGGACAGGATAAGCTGAAATCAATGGCAGCACTCACGACACTCATGACCCGCCTTTGCGCGGGAGAAGACAGCTGGCTTGCTCGTAGCAACAATATGACCAAGAACCCTGGTAATTCGGACACCAGGGACAGTAGTGGCAGGTCGCGTTGCAACAAGCAGAAGCGCCGCATTAACGGCGATAATGCTGAGGATACGGCAGTTAATGCCGGATTCAGAGGCTCTAAATCCGGTCAGCGGAAAAAGCCATTCAAAAGGAATCCTAGGGGCCCGTCCAGTTTGGACCGAATACTCGACCGCTCGTGCCAGATACATGGCACCCCCAAAAAGCCAGCCAATCACACCAACAGGGATTGTTGGGTGTTCAAGCAGGCAGGCAAGATAAACGCCGAAAATGAAGACAAGGGGCTGCATAGTGATGACGACGAGGAGCCCCGACCGCCGAACAACAGTGGACAGAAGGGTTTTCCCCCATAAGTGCGGACGGTGAACATGATATACGCAACCCATGTCCCCAAAAGGGAGCGGAAGCGTGCGTTAAGGGATGTATACGCGGTAGAGCCAGTCTCCCCAAAGTTCAACCCATGGTCCTCCTGCCCGATCACCTTTGATCGAAGGGACCATCCCACTAGCATCCGTCATGGCGGATTCGCCGCATTGGTTCTAGACCCAATTATTGACGGATTTCATCTCACTAGAGTCCTTATGGACGGCGGCAGCAGCCTGAACCTGCTTTACCAGGATACAGTGCGGAAAATGGGCATAGATCCCTCGAGGATTAAGCCCACCAAAACGACCTTTAAAGGCGTAATACCAGGTGTAGAGGCCAACTGTACAGGCTCAGTCACACTTGAAGTGGTCTTCGGATCTCCGGATAATTTCCGAAGTGAGGAGTTAATCTTCGACATAGTCCCATTCCGTAGTGGCTATCACTCACTGCTCGGGCGAACCGCATTCGCTAAGTTCAATGCGGTACTGCATTACGCATACCTTAAGCTCAAGATGCCAGGCCCTCGAGGAGTAATTACGGTCAATGGAAACACCGAACGCTCCCTCCGAACGGAGGAGCACACGGCGGCCCTTGCAGCGGAAGTTCAAAGCAGCCTCTCCAGGCAGTTCTCCAGTCCGGCCACTAAACGACCGGACGCTGTCAAGCGCGCCCGGAGTAACCTACAACAAGACCGCCTGGCACGATCCGAGCAGGCGTAGCAATGCGGCCCCAACCCCAACCCTCGCAAAAAGGCGACACCAGTACTTCGCGTACATAACTACGCTCTAGAGATACCATGGGTACAGGGGGAGGGGCACCATCACGGCACGCCCAATACACGACTTAAACCATACCAGGGGCTGTCGATTTTTTAATTTTCTCTTACTTTCAGGACTTCATCCTTCGGAAGGTCTGCTCGGCAGTTCAATTGCCACACAAACGATGCAAGAACCAGGGAAGCAGACAAGCCACGCCACACTATGGAACTCCCAGGTGGTCTCTATCACGAGCAGTATACCCGTTCCGCATACTATTCCGCAGCTTGCCCCTGGAGCGGACATGTTAACTAGTCCAACCTTCCATTTATCGCATTACTTGTATCGTTCTGCCTTGATTGCACACCTTCTTAATAAACAATGCATAGCTTTCGTCTATTTTTGCATTACCCTTCTTCTTTATGTTCCTTAACGACATGTTGCACCCGTACACATTGGTACGGCCAAAATACGCCAGGGGCTTTAGTACCCCTCAATATGGTGTGAGAAGTCCGAACACTTTAACAAGTGCGGCACCCCTAACTTATAGCATTATATGCATCGGCTCTGAATCATGTCTTGGGTCAATAGTTGGGTTTGCCCGGCTCCTATATTTTGGTGCCTTACGTTCCGCTATATCGGCTAAGGTAGCACTAGGAGAACCACTGCGATTGTGCCCCGGTTGAGCTGGGTTGAGCACCTCAGTGGAGAAAGCTAAAACTCACTGTCATGATGAAGCGAGAGCTGGTCGCTGTTCGAGAGGTTTTTTCGAGTCCCTAAAGACTTATGCCGCTTAGGGCGAGGAGCTGGCTCTGTCCGGCCAAGGCGTGGATAGCGCCCTAAATTCGGTCTTCCGAATACCAGCGGCTTCGCCGAAATTTAAAATTATAGAATTCTATGGCTAGGTGAGAGTGTTCACGCATTATAGTCCGATTGCCTTGTTCGTTGGGCTGAGCGCCTCCCTCAAAGGACCCAAACATGGGAAAAAGAGCGCTCAGATTTATCCCCGAACACCCCAGCACTAGCGGCACGGGGGCAGAAGCCGGCGACTTGCCATCTCTCAGAATTGATAAACAGCCGCACAGAAGGTAATATTTTAAATTCCACCAGCATTGCTTAGTGCATATAAACAAGATTTCAGCGCACAAGACACAACGAGAAAGTTTCACTCAAAAATCACATTCCTAGAACATTCATCCGCCACAAGGCGGGCACCCTTCAGAACATCCTTATAATAATTCTCGAGCTTGCGATGCTCTTTCCCTGGCGGTGGACCGTCCTTCACCAGCTTCTCAGCATCCAGCTTGCCCCAGCGCACCTTCGCACGGGCAAGGGCCCTACGGGCACCTTCGATGCAGGCGGAGTGCTTGATGACTTCGAGCCTTGGACAGGCCTCCACCAACCGCCGCACCAGCCCGAAATAGCTCCCAGGCAGAGCCCCTCCAGGCCACAGCCGAACAATGAGGCCCTTCATGGCCTGTTCGGCCGCCTTGTGGAGCTCGACCAGTTGCTTCAGCTGGTCGCTCAGGGGCACGGGGTGTCCAGCCTCAGCGTACTGAGACCAGAACACCTTCTCCGTCGAGCTACCCTCCTCGGCTTGATAGAATGCGGCGGCATCGGATACACTCCGGGGAAGATCTGCGGACGCTCCTGGAGAGCTCCAAATTCGAGTAAGTAACAACTAACTCACGTTTATGTGTTTGCTTTGCATAAAGAATGCCTTACCCGCCGATATCTTCTTCACCTCATCCAACTCCTGGAGGGTCTTTTGGGATTCGGCCTTGGCAGATTTGGCATTTTCAATAGCCACCGCGAGATCGGACGCTTGCGTCTTCGAGTTAAGCTCCAAACTCTCATGTTTTTCCATGAGAGCCTAGAGCTCTCGCCGCACCTTGCCAACCTCGGCCTCATATTTCTCCCGCTCGGTGCACTCCGAGGCCGCACTCTTCTCGGCCTCGACCAGCGCTTGCTTAAGGGTCGCCACTTCAGACGTGGCCCCTACATTAGCCACGATAATCCTGTCATTTTTTGCAATTGCACCTTTTTATATATTTTTAACAAGGTATTTCTTACCTTCATTGTCCTCGAGCTGCTTCTTGTCACGTTCGAGCTCTTGCTCGGACCGCTCGAGGTTCTGCTTTAGCGCGTCCACTTCCGCAGTCAGTGCGGCGGACGCAAGCAGGGAAGCCTGCATATGCATATTGACTCATTTTTGTTAGACTCCTGCGAATTCTATTTGATCCTTTATTCGGCTTTTCTTCCCGAACGCCAAACAGAGCATCAGGGGCTACTGTCTATGCGGTACTATTATTTACACATTCTTACCTCAAAGCCTGTCAAAAGGCTAGTACAAGCTTCAGTCAGTCCGCTCTTGGCGGACTGAACCTTCTGGACCACTGCACTCATAATAGCGCGGTGCTCCTTGTCGATGGAGGCGCCTTGGAGCACCTCCAACATATTGTCCGGCGCCTCCGGTTGGACGGGGGCCACTGGCACGGTGGACTTTCTCCTCTTGGAAGGAGGTCCCCCGCCGGACTCTGGAACCTTTGAAGGTTCCAGAGCGGTGTCCGGCCTAGAGCCGGACTTGGAGCCCTGGGGGGTTTCATCCCCTTTGCTCCTGGAGTCCGGGAAGTCGCCTTGCGGCGCCTCCAGGACCACCTCCTCCCGACTTGGAACCTGTTGGGACAACACTTCGGTGTCGTTCGTAGGGCGGGAGGAGGAAGCCGTCGGGAGTGAGTTCACGTCCGACGAGTCCAGTGAGCCGCTCGACGACGCGTCGAGCCGGTCTTTGGGTGGGCTGCATAAACATATTCGACATGAGGGAAAGTTGCGCAATAAACGAATGCTATGAAGTACTCTGGTATTCGGATACTTACGATTTGGCCAGGGGCTTGGCCCTAGGCGCCCACTCCTCTGCGCCGCCGTCGGCGTCGGTGGAGCAGTCTAGAGGAAGGGTTTTCCCCTTCTTGGACCCTTCGGCCTCCCCAGTTGGGGAGGCCTTCCTTTTCTTCCCTTCCCCCGCTGGAGGGGGAGGGGTCTCTTCTTCCTCCTTCTCGTCTTCGCGGGAGGAGTGCGTCTTGGATTCGTCGGATGATGAATCCGACACCTCCGAGCGTCGGGCACTCTTTCGAGTCCCCGTGGCCTTCTTCTTGACCTTCTTCTCCGGCACCACATAGGGTGCCGGAACCAGCAGCTTCGCCAAGCGGGCATCTGCTGGGCCTTCGGGCAAAGGAGCTAGACAGTTGATCTGTCCGGATGTCACCTGCAATCCTGTCAAAGGTAAGGGAGTTTAGATCCCGCATGGAGTCAAACTATGAAAAACTGATACCTTGTAAAAGAAAAAAACAGCTTACCGCGAGAGCATGACGCTGCGCACTGAATCCGCGATCCTCAGTAGCGGATGCGGGAGCCTCGGTGCCCTTGAAAAGCATCTTCCAGGCATCTTCGTACGTCGTGTCGAAGAGCCTGCTCAGAGTCTTGTGCCGCGCCGGGTCGAACTCCCATAGGTTGAAAGCTCGTTGTTGGCACGGGAGGATCAAGCGGATGAGCATAACCTGGACTATGTTGACAAGTTTGAGCTTCTTGTCCACCAGGGTTTTGACGCATGTTTGGAGTCTGGTTAGCTCTCCTTTTTTACCCCACGATAGGCCCGTCTCTTTCCAGGACGTGAGCCGCATTGGGGGTCCGGACCGGAACTCAGGGGGTGCGACCCATTCGGCGTCGCGCGGCTCAGTGATGTAAAACCACCCCGATTGCCACCCTTTCAGGGTCTCCACAAAGGAGCCCTCGAGCCAGAGGACGTTGGCCATCTTGCCCACCATGGCGCCTCCACACTCCGCCTAGCTGCCGCGCACCACCTTCGGCTTGACGTTGAAAGTCTTGAGCCAGAGCCCGAAATGGGGGCGGATGCGGAGGAAGGCCTCGCACACGACAATACGCCGAGATGTTGAGGACGAAGTTCGGCGCAAGATCATGGAAATCCAGGCTGTAGTAGAACATGAGCCCCTGGACAAATGGGTGGAGAGGGAAGCCCAGTCCGTGGAGGAAATGGGGGAGGAACACCACCCTCTCATGGGGCCTAGGGGTGGGGATGAGCTGCCCCTTTTCAGGGAGCCGGTACGCGATGTCGTTAGACAGGTATCTGGCCTTCCTCAGCTTTTTGATATGTCCCTCCGTGACGGAGGAGACCATCCACTTGCCTCTCGCTCCGGACATGGCTGGAGAAGGTTGAGGTTGGGAGTGCGGACTGGGGCGCTGGAGCTCGAGTGCGCAAGAATGGATAGGCAAAGGAGGAAGAAGGCATAGGTGAAAAGGTGGATCTTTATCCCCTTATATGGGTGGACGCAGCTACATGTCCCCACCAGCCTGATAAAACTCGCTTATCTCCAAGCGTCGTAATCGATGGCGCGGTTGGGTTACCCGCGCCCGTATTGATGAGAATCCCGGAATAAGGGGACACGATCTCTGCTTTAATAAGACATGCCAAGGAAACCACGGTGCGACCCATTCGGTGTCGCGCGGCTCAGTGATGTAAAACCACCCCGATTGCCACCCTTTCAGGGTCTCCACAAAGGAGCCCTCGAGCCAGAGGACGTTGGCCATCTTGCCCACCATGGCGCCTCCACACTCCGCTTGGCTGCCGCGCACCACCTTCGGCTTGAGTTGAAAGTCTTGAGCCAAAGCCCGAAATGGGGGCGGGTGCGGAGGAAGGCCTCGCACACGATGATAAACACCGAGATGTTGAGGACGAAGTTCGGCGCCAGATCGTGGAAATCCAGGCCGTAGTAGAACATGAGCCCCTGGACAAATGGGTGGAGAGGGAAGCCCAGTCCGCGGAGGAAATGGGGGAGGAACACCACCCTCTCATGGGGCCTAGGGGTGGGGATGAGCTGCCCCTTTTCAGGGAGCCGGTACGCGATGTTGTTAGACAGGTATCCGGCCTTCCTCAGCTTTTTGATATGTCCCTCCGTGACGGAGGAGGCCATCCACTTGCCTCTCGCTCCGGACATGGATGGAGAAGGTTGAGGTTGGGAGTGCGGACTCGGGCACTGGAGCTCGAGTGCGCAAGAATGGATAGGCAAAGGAGGAAGAAGGCATAGGTGAAAAGGTGGATCTTTATCCCCTTATATGGGTGGACGCAGCTACATGTCCCCACCAGTCTGATAAAACTCGCTTATCTCCAAGCGCCGTAATCGATGGCGCGGTTGGGTTACCCACGCCCGTATTGATGAGAATCCCAGAATAAGGGGACATGATCTCTACTTTAACAAGACGTGCCAAGGAAACCGCCTCGCATAACGCGCTGAAATGGGACAGTAAAACGGTTCGAATAAAAGCTTGGCCGTAGTGTGATGACACACTACGGAATACGTCAGCAGATTAGATTTGTGTAAATATTATTCTCTCTATGGCAATATGTGGAAACTTATTTTGCAGAGTCGGATACTATCTTTGTGTTCAAAATCTTCTATGAAGTACTTGGAGGAGGAACCCGCCTTGCAATGCCGAAGACGATATGCGCGCTGGACTTGTCGTCATTGAAGCCTGGTTCAAGGACTACTGAGGGAGTCCTGGATTAGGGGGTGTCCGGATGACCGGACTATATCTTCAGCCGGACTCCTGGACTATGAAGATACAAGATTGAAGACTCCGTCCCGTGTCCGGAAGGGACTTCCCTTGGCGTGGAAGGCAAGCTTGGCGATACGGGTATGAAGATCTCCTACCATTGTAACCGACTCTATGTAGCCTAACCCTATCCAGTGTCTATATAAACCAGAGGGTTTTAGTCCGTAGGACAACATACACATCAACAATCATACCATAGGCTAGCTTCTAGGGTTTAGCCTCCTCGATCTCGTGGTAGATCTACTCTTGTACTACCCATATCATCAATATTAATCAAGCAGGACGTAGGGTTTTACCTCCATCGAGAGGGCCCGAACCTGGGTAAAACTTCGTGTCCCTTGTCTCCTGTTACCATCCGGCCTAGACGCACAGTTCGGGACCCCCTACCCGAGATCCGCCGGTTTTGACACCGACACACGCCGATTGCCACCCCTTTATGGTCTCCATGAAGGAGCCTTCAAGCCATATAACGTTGGGCATCTTGCCCACCATGGCTCCGCCGCATTCTTCTTGTTGGCCGCCCACCACCTTCGGCTTGATATTGAAGGTCTTTAGCCATAGGCCGAAGTGGGGGGATGCGGAGGAAAGCCTCGCAGACGACGATGAACACCGAAATGTTGAGAATGAAGTTCGGGGCCAGATCATGGTAGTCCAGCCCGTAGTAGAACATGAGACCGCGGACGAATGGATGAAGGGGAAACCCCATTCCGCGGAGGAAGTGGTGGAGGAAAACTACCCTATATGAGGTTCCGGGGTAGGGACGATCTGCCCCGCAGCGGGCAGCCGATGCGCGATATTCGCGGCTAAGTATCCGGCCCCGTGCAGCTTTTTGATGTGTCCCTTCGTAACGGAGGAAGCCATCCACTTGCCTCCCGCTTCGGACATGTTTGGAGAAGGTTGAGGAGAAAGATGTGGACTTGGGCGTTGGAGCTCGAGTGCGTGAGAATGGATGAGCAAGGAGGAAGGAGGCGTGGGTAGAAAAAGGTTAAACCTTATACCTTTATAAGGGCGGACGAAGCTATGCACCCCCACTAGCCTGGTAAAACTCGCTTATCCCCCAAGCGTCGTGATTGATGGCGCGGTTGGGTTACCCACGCCCGTATTGATGAGAATCCCTCAATAAGGGGGACACGATCTCTGCTTCGACAAGGCATGTCAAGAAACCACCTCGCGTTATGTGCGGGGCTGGTTAAAGAAAAACGGTTTGAATAATCGCCGAGCCATGGCATGATGTCATGTTGCCAAAACGTGTCAGCGGATTAGATTTGTGGAAATATTATTCTCTCTACGGTGGTATGTGGAACTTATTTTGCAGGGTCAGACACTATCTTTCATTCAAACTCTTCTATGGTGTATCCGGAGGAGGAACCCACCTTGCAATGCCGAAGACAATACTGCGCGCCGGACTCATCGCCATTGAAGCCTGGTTCAGGGTCTACTGAGGAAGTCATTGATTAGGGGGTCTCCAGACAGCCGGACTATATCCTTTGGCCGGACTGTGGGACTATGAAGATACAAGATTGAAGACTTCGTCTCGTGTCCGGATGGGACTCTATTTGGCGTGGAAGGCAAGCTAGGCAGTACGGATATGGATATCTCCTCCTTTGTAACCGACCTTGTATAACCCTAACCCTCTCTGGTGTCTATATAAACCGGAGGGTTTTAGTCCGTAGGACAACAGACAATCATACCATAGGCTAGCTTCTAGGGTTTAGTCTCTCCGATCTCATGGTAGATCAACTCTTGTAATACTCATATCATCAAGAATAAATCAAGCAGGACATAGGGTTTTACCTCCATTAAGAGGGCCTGAACCTGGGTAAAACATCGTGTCCCCTGCCTCCTGTTACCATCCGCCTTAGACACACAGTTTGGGACCCCCTACCCGAGATTCGCCGGTTTTGACACCGACACCCCTCCTAAGCAATAGAAGCTCATTGCAAAAGCTACGCTAAAGAAGGCTGCTACAACATCCAAGTCTGCTACTACCCCCAAGCCTAAGGGGGAGACTACCAAAAACATCTCAATTGTAGAGAAGAACAAGGCCCCATTGCATGAGAGAACTCAGGAAGAAGATGATGAAGCCCCAGTTCTAAGGAATCTAAGAGTCAGACTGCCTAAACATGACGATACACATCCCGTGGGCAGAAAATATGAAAGAGAGGAAGGACAAGGGTTTGAGGAAATGGAGAGAGACTGATCCATAATCTATCAGGAGAAGGACTATTGTGGACTACAACTTCTACACTAAGGAGCATGAGGATTTTCAAGAGACAGTGCTTCTCGACAAGAAGCGTGTAGTGATTGACATGAGATGGGTGCACTGGAAGTACATTGACAAGAACGAGGATCACTCCCCCATGTTCATGAGGATTTTAGGACTGTTGGCATTGATGAGTTCATTAGGAGGAGGCTGACTGCATGGAATGACGGGATGATCATGCAATTCTACTCTACAACTCACTTCTAGCCCAATGGCAGAATAGTGTGGATGACCGAAGGTGTCAGGTATCAATCTAGTGTGCTTGAATGAGCTACCTTGTTGGGTGTTCGAGAGGCAGAGGAAGATTACATTGACGTATATGCCAAGCCCAAGATGGATCACAACTCCATCGCCAACATGTACACAGAAATTCCCAATAAGTACAAGGAGTCCCGCAAGCTTGGATCAGTGTGCCACCTACTAGCTGGTCTTGCTACCTCCAACATGGTCATGAGGCATACTTTGATGCCCAAGTCAGGAGATGAGAAGATCATAAGAGGCCACTCTATCAACATGCTGCATCACATTGATCAACATCAGAAGTTCAAAGTTATAGATCTCAATGTTGAAACTGTCAAGAGAACTGCTACAGACCAGAAGAGATCAGTGGCTTTACGCCACATATCCAGATGCTTATCAACTCTAAGGGTGCAAACAAGTCATTTATGCTTGATTGTGAGCATTTTCCGCTACAGTCGGAGTTTGAGGATAACATCATGATGATGGATCCATCCCATCCCACCTCAGCTATAACACAGGAAGAAGTAGAGGCTGCTAGTACTGCAGAGCCAAGTGCTTCCATCGCTCCATTGCTAAAAACCAAGACAGATCAAATGAACTACCTTCTTCAAGCTACTCGGAGGATTGAGCAGAGTTTGGCCATCCTCGCAAAGAACCACAAAGAGTCTTGAGAGAATCATTGAGACCAAATTCTATGATCTGGATGTCAAGGTTATAGAGATGTAGACAACCATTGAGAGTCTGAAGAAAGAGGTGGATGAATCTAAGCTTTAGTCTAGTGATGATGATGATCAGCATGGCACATGTCTTCCCACGACAACTCAGTTCCAGACTATGCCCAGATCAACACCAGTACTAGTCACTTCCAAAGTCACAGTCTTAGCTCCAACTATTGCATCTATGGTTGCTCCATCAGTTGCTCCAGTTGTTTCTAAACCTCCAACTCAGTAGACATCAGCAGAGATCTTTGCAGACACACTTCTCTCCACTCTGACGTCTACGCACACTGGCACTGCAAGTTAGAGGACTTTACCACTAGGAGCTTGTAACGCCCCGAGACCGATGTGCCAGGTGTCCTCCAGTTATTCGCTGTTGTTGCCTTGTCTTTGCTTGCGTGTCATGCATTGCATATCATGTCATCATGTGCATTTCATTTGCATACATGTTTGTCTCATGCATCCGAGCATTTTTCCCGTTGTCCGTTTTGCAATCCGGCGCTCCTATGTCACCCGGTGTCCCTTTCTACCTTCTTTTCATGTGTGGGGGTTAAACATTTCCGGATTGGACTGAGACTTGCCAAGCGGCCTTGATTTATGTAATGCCCTCGATGCGGCTATATCTCCCACGTGTCGAAGCACGACTTAGAGGCATAACCGCATTGAAAGCAATGTCGCAAGTGAGGTAATCTTCACACAACCCATGTAATACATAAGGGAAAGAGATACATAGTTGGCTTACAATCGCCACTTCACACAATTACATGAATAAAGCATTACAACAACCAAATACAATCAAGGTCCGACTAAGGAACCAAAATAAAAGAAGAACCCCAAATGTGACAACGGTCCCCGATCGACCCCAACTTGGCTCCATTACTGATCAACTAGAACGAAACAACACAAGGGACAAGATCTTCATCGAGCTCCTCCTGAGCTTGGTTGCGTCATCTGCACGGACTCATCGGCACCTGCAAACTGGTTTTGGAAGTATCTGTGAGCCACAGGGACTCAGCAATCTCGCACCCTCGCGATCAAGACTATTTAAGCTTATGGGTAAAATAAAAGGTATGAGGTGGAGCTGCAGCAAGCGACTAGCATATATGGTGGCTAACATACGCAAATAAGAGCGAGAAGAGAAGGCAAAGCACGATCGAGAAAGTATGATCAAGAAGTGATCCTAAAACAACCTACGTCAAGCATAACTCCAACACCGTGTTCACTTCCCGGACTCCGCCGGAAAGAGACCATCACGGTAACACACGCTGTTGATTCATTTTAATTAAGGTCAACTTCAGGTTTTCTACAACCGGATGTTAACAAATTCCCATCTGCCCATAACCGCGGGCTCGACTTTCGAAAGTTCAAATCCCTGCAGGGGTGTCCCAACTTAGCCCATCACAAGCTCTCACGGTCAACGAAGGAATAGACCTCCTCCCGAGACATTCCGATTAGACTCAGTATCCCGGCACAACAAGACATTTCGACAGGGTAAAACTAAACCAGCAACACCGCCCGAATGTGCCGACAAATCCCGATAGGAGCTGCACATATCTCTTTCTCGGGGCACACTCAGATGAGCTCTCTATACAACTAAAACCAAACCTCGAGTTTCCCCGAGGGGGCGCTGCACAGGACTCTAGTTTGGACCAACACTCAGAGGAGCACTGGACCGGGGGGGTAAAATAATGATGACCCTCAGGAGCGCGACTCCCAAGGGAAAAGAAAAGGGCTAGGTGGCAAATGGTAAAACCAATGTTGGGTATTGCTGGAAGAGCTTTACTTAAGGTGAACTGTCAAGGGGTTCCATTATTACCCAACTGCGTAAGGAACGCAAAATCCGGGAACATAACACCGATATGACGGAAACTAGGGCGGCAAGAGTGGAACAAAACACCAGGCATAAGGCCGAGCCTTCCACCCTTTACCAAGTATATAGATGCATTAATTAAATAAGATATATTGTGATATCCCAACAAGTAAACATGTTCCAACAAGGAAAATATCTCCATGTTCCAACAAGGAACAAACTTCAATCTTCACCTGCAACTAACAACGCTATAAGAGGGGCTGAGCAAAGCGGTAACATAGCCAAACAACAGTTTGCTAGGACATGGTGGGTTAGAGGTTTGACATGGCAATTTGGGAGGCTTGAAGGCAAGTGGTAGGCATCGTAGCATTGGCATAGCAAAAGAGCGAGCAATCTAGCAAGCAAAGATAGAAGTGATTTCGAGGGTATGATCATCTTGCCTGAAATCCCGCAAGGAAGAAGAACGAGTCCATGAAGAAGACAAACAGACGTAGACGAACGGGTCCTCACAATCACGATGTTACCGTAACCAACCCGAAGAAGCAAACAACGGAAAGAAACACACAACATAGTAAACAACCAACACATGAAAATGGTATGATATGCGGTATGCGATGCATATGCATGATTGGACAAGGAATGCATGAAACTGGCCTTAACTTGGAAAACCAAGTGTGCCACTGGAAAGATTAGATGAAATCGCTTGAAAACGATATAAAGAACGCCGGAATCGGAGTTACGGTTTGGAAATGGCAAGCGATTCAAATATGGCACCGGTCTGCGATTTACAACAAGTAGCCATCTAAATGCAACAAGATGAACATGCTACAGCACTCAAACATGGCAACAAAATACATGGCAGGGATCCATTCATGATGCTTAACAAAAGTCTAGCACTGAGCTACGGCCAAATCATCCATTAACAGGTTCAAACAAGCATGGCAAAAATGAATATGGTAAAGAGATTTCAGACAGTGAAATTAACACAAGCCTGGAATTTCAGATCAGATATCACTCTTTGGAGCAACAAAACTATATGCTAAAGGACCTGAACATGGCAAAGTAAAGCATGGCATGGAGCTACTCAAAGAGCTTAACAAAAGTCCCTTAGTGACCTTGAGCCAAAAGGGATCAGAAAATACATTTGCAAGCATGTAAACATGGCAAAAAAACATAATCAGTTCTCAGACTTAGTGAAAACTGGAGCATGCTGAAACAGATATCAAGTAGGCATGTTAACAAGCTCGATGCACTCACCACAGAGCAAGTCATGACAAGCTAAGCATACACCCATCAAGAATACACAAAATGCAAGCTAGACATGGCAAGAACAATAGCATAGCATGCACGGATCAACTACAACATCCTCGGCAAAATCGCTAACAAGTAGACAATCTGCCCAGATACATGAAGTAGCAAAAGTAGAGCTCGATTGACTCAAGCTAGGGTGCTCCATAATTGCAAACAAAGACATGGCTGGATAGAGCACTACAATAATAACAAAACATCCCTACTGATCATCCTCAAAAGAGGCATGAATCACTAGGAAACAACATGAACATATGACAACATGAGATAAACAGATCCAGGACTTAGTGGAAATGCTAAGTCCCTGAAATCAGCATTACCAAGTGCACCACTTGGCAAGCTTGTGCTAGTCACCACACACATCACAAAAATACATGGGTTGCACCTATGAAAAGATGGCAAAACCCTTAACAAAACATATGTAGAGCTCATGGGCATATCATGCACACAATAATCATGGCAAAAATGACAAATATCTAAATGGAGTAGCAGATCTGACAATTAACTCAAGTAGCACCCTTCCAACAGTATTTCGGGCATGAAAATGAACTCAAATGAAAATGATGCAATGAGATGAAATGATGTACTCTCTGAGGCGAACATTTTGATATTCTATATGCATGAATCGGAGCTACGGATGCAAAGTTACGATGCGATGAACATGGGCATTTGGATCTAGGAATTTCAGGGACTTGGTGGAATTTATACCTCCGCGAAAGTCAACGCGGGATGGAGGGATCCGGGACGGAGCGGTGCAGATCTGAGATGGGACGTTTGGTTTGGGGAGTGGTGGATCTAGTCCATCTTCCACGGATCTGGCGCGGGACGAGCTCCGGCGATGTGAGGTGGGGCTCCGGCGAGCTCTGGTCGCCGGAGGTAGCGAGGCAGGAGGCGCGGCGCGCGGGACCGGCGGCGGTGGCGACCCGGCCGGCGGCAGCGGCGCTCAA
>NC_057800.1:424999225-425002302 GCF_018294505.1 Triticum aestivum
GTCGGCAGTGACGGAGCGGGCGGCGGTGCACATCGGGCGAGGCGGCAGCGGCCAAGTCCCTGGCGGCGACGGCGCTAGGCCCCGAGGAGAGCGAGAGCGAGGGGTCGGGCCCCCATCGAGCGGTGGCGGCGGCGTTTCGGGCCGGGAGGGCCTGATCCGGGCCCCGGCGGGCCGCGACGGCAGGGAGGAAAGAGAGGGCGCGGGCGCGGGTGAGGTGGCGCGCCGTGGTTGGGCGAGGTGGCGGTGGAGCTGACATGGCGGGCGCTGATTCGCCGGAGTGAGGTGGCCGGTGGACGCGTCCGGCACGGACGGACGTGTTCGGCGGCGCGCGGAGGGAGATGGCTAGGGTTCATCCGCGAAATGATCCGAAATTTCGGGGAGGCACACATATATATAGGTAGAGGGAGCTAGGAGAGTCCAACTGAGGTGCGGTTTGCGGCCACGCGGTCGTGATCGAATGACCGAGATGATGGAGATGGTTTTGGTTGGTTTTGGGCCAAATTGGAGGGGTGTTGGGCTGCAACACACACGAGGCCCTTTCGGTCCCTCGGTTAACCGTTGGAGTATCAAACGAATTCCAAATGGTACGAAACTTGACAGGCGGTCTACCAGTAGTAAACCAAGGCCGTATGACAAGTCTCGGTCCAATCCAGAAACGTGTAATCCCCACACAAGAAAGAAAGGTAGAAATGACCACCGGAGGAGAACGAAGTGTCGGAATGCAAAACGGACAACGGGGAAAATGCTCGGGTGCATGAGACGAACATGTATGCTAATGAAATGCACATGATGACATGATATGCAATGCATGACACACAAGCAATGACAAGGCAACAGCAGCGAATAACTGGACGACACCTGGCACATCGGTCTCGGGGCGTTACAACACTCCACCACTACGAGAGGATCTCGTCCCGACATCTAGAATGGCACCGGAGGAACAACGGAAGAGAAAGAGAAGAGGTAAAACTAAGTTGCTTCTTTGACAAACGAGTGAAACCAAAGAACCTTGAAAAGGTTAAGCCATTTCGAGAAAAGAATACAATGGAGATGAACGAAGTTGAAAGCACTCCATTAGCAAAGAGGAACAAGGAAGAACAACTTCGGTCAGCACTCCGGTTGAAAAGAAAAAAATTGAATAAGAACATGGTAAGATGAGAAGATACTTGATGACATTACAAAACACTGCCTCCGAAACAAAGGGAAACAATATCTTGAGAGAGCACGGTTACAACAAATGCTAGAACGGAGTTGTTGAAAAACCAACAACGAAAAGAATACACTTGATATGGTCTTATGGAATACATCTCGAATTATGGGGTGACAGCCTGCCACTCACGGAAAAAGAATTGGATTGGAATGAACAAGGAGACGAGAAACTTATCACCGGAAGGATATATGAAGAACTTGGATCATATATGAGCACAATTATAGCAACAATCCTTAGGGAAGGCTTTAGGTGAAATATAACCCAAGATAACTCCAATGACAAGATTGATGGATTTAAAATATCTCATTCATGACAACATGTGAATCATGAAACATGAATTCAAATTATCAAGAATGACATAATACCACCTCCAATGATACGGAAGAAAGAAAGCACTCCGGATTACAATATGAAGAAAGCTTGAGCTCTTAGAAAAGAATCTCAACGAACTCTTGGAGAAGGGATATAAATCGTTGTTGGACCACCATGTATAGCCTCCATGAAGAAACTCCGGTAATCAAAAAGAACAACGAAAATAGAGAGAAATTGGAAACACAAGGTGAAACCTTGTAATGATTTAGATGGATCTCCGTGATAACATAGTTGAAAGAGGTTGAAACCCCGGGAAAAAGATAAAATGAAACAAATGAAACCAAGAATTTGAAGGGCCTCCAGAATAAAGAATTAATCATTATGATGAAACAAGAATAAGAATTATATTATGCTTATCCTTCACCAATTTAAATTGATGACAAGCAACGGATTTGACATATTACTTATTCTCGTAGAAAAGATTAAGAGAGATATAACATAAACTTGAGAAGGTCTTCAACGAACCACCGGAATAATTGAAACAACGAATAAATTGATATGATAAATGAAGGAAGAAGAATCTTGAACGAAGCACCGTAAGAATTGAAAATGAACGAATAAAAGATAACGAATCACCGGGAAGAATTTGTAGATGAACGAAGATGCTTGAGAGAAACTAGATACATGAGAACGAAGGGATCACGAACTGATTAAAGATCACTTGAACGAAGCACCGGTAAGATTGAAGAACGAGAGCTGAAAGCTGAGAATGAATAATATTTGAAAAGATGGATTCCGGATAACAAATTGAGATGACTCTTGAATTTTCTCCGGATAGTTGAAAAGAAAATCTCACAATCGCGAATAATTATGAGAGGATGGCAACAAGATAGAATCACGAATCTTGAAGAGAATGGAGCAAGATTGAGAGAAAAATCTTCTTTGGTCTCCAAACGCAGAGAATGACGATGAGGAACACCACCATGAATTATTTAGACACTCTGGAAGACTCAAAACGAAGAGGTTGAGCCAACGATGATAAGAAATTGAGAGATCTTGGAGAAATACATCTGACTGATGAAAACTTCATTCTTACGTCAAACTTTGAAATGAAATTGAGGTTACCTCCGGGAAAAATAAGAAGAGTCAGGTAAGATCCTGGGAAAAGACCTGTGGATTAGGGCCCACTGAAAAGAAAACACCGTTGAAATGATTTGAAAGAGAGATTGCACCGGTTGAATTAAATGGCTTGAATGAGATAACATCCTCGAAAGAGCTTGAACGAATGTAGAGTAGAAACACGAATCTTGGAGATATCTTCGGCACTCCGGAACAAATGAATAGCGAGAAGTAGATGTTTAATAGGTGCACCGGCATGAGAAGGTATTTAAAACAAGGGAAAAGGGATATGATCAACACTAAAGCTTGAATTGGTTCCACCAGAGAAGAAAACGAGTGATGAGAGACGAACTTGAAGCTCCGTTAGAATCTTCATGAGAATCACCGGATAAGAATATTGATAGAAAAGAAAGGAGAGACTTCACAAGAATAAAAG
>NC_057800.1:425002312-425004527 GCF_018294505.1 Triticum aestivum
ATTCTGGAAAAGGAATTGAATAAACTTGATGAAACAAGAATAAGAATTACATTCTGCTTTATCCTTCACCAATTTAATTGATGACAAACAATGGATTTGGCACACTACTTATTCTCGTGGACAGGATTAAGAGAGATATCGATAACTAGAGAAAATCTTGAACGACCCACCGGTAGAATAGAAACAACGAATAAATTGATAAGGAAGAGAAATCTTGAACGAACCACCGTAAGAATCGGAAAAGAACGAATAAAAGATAACGAATCACCGGGAAGAATTTAGCAAATGAACGAAGATGCTTGAGAGAATTTAGATACATGAGAACAAAGAGATCACGAGCCGATTAAAGATCACTTGAACGAAGGACCGGTAAGATTGGAGAATGATAACTGAAAGCTGAGAATGAATAAATTTTGAGATGATGGTCTCCGAATGAACAAACTGAAAAAGACTCCTGAATTGCTCCGGATAGGAGAAAAGAAATCTCACAGTCGAAAACAATTATGAGAGGATGGCAACAAGCTAGAATCACGAATTTTGAAGAGAATGGAGCAAGATTAAAGAGTAACTCTTCTTCGGTCTTCAAAATCCGAGAATGACGACGAGAAACATCACCAAGAATTATTGAGGCACACTAGAATGAAGAATGGAAAGGTTGAGCCAACGATGAAAAGAATTTGAAAGATCTTGGAGAAATACATTTGACTGATGATAATTCATTCTTACGTCAAACTTTAAAAGGAATTTAGGATAGCTCCGGGAAAATAAGGAGGGTCAGGTAAGATCCTGGGAAAAGACCTGTGGGTTAGGGCCCACTCAAAAGAAACACCATTGAAATGATTTAAAAGAGAGGATTGCACCGGTTGAATTAAATGGCTTGAATGAGACAACCACCTCGAAAGAGCTTGAACGAATGCAGAGTGGACAAACGAGTCTTCGAGATATCTTGAGGACTCCGGAACAAATGAATAGCGAGAAGTAGATGTTTAATAGGTGCACCGGCATGAGAAGGTATTTGAAACGAGGGAAAGGGATATGATCAACACTAAAGCTTGAATTGGTTCCACCAGAGAAGAAAACGAGTGATGAGAGACGAACTTGAAGCTCCGTTAGAATCTTCATGAGAATCACCGGATAAGAATATTGATAGAAAAGAAAGGAGAGACTTCACAAGAATAAAAGGATACTTGATTAAGATATCTGAATCCCTGGAGAAAAACAAAGGGAGGGAGGGTGGGAAAAACAAAGAAAATTTGGGATGGATGAAACGAACACCGTTGAGAAGGACTGATAATTGATCTTGCGAATGTTGAAGTGATCGGATCCACTTGAAGAGAGACACACCGGTTGAAAAGGATTGACATGACACTATCGATTATCATGAACTATTAGTATCCACATAGGAATATGAGAACACCGTTTAGGAAAGGTATGGAATCAACATTTGACTTCGAAGCAACTCGAATACCACAAGTCAAAACAAAACAAAGGATTGGCTTCCAGAATAAGCCAGAACAAACATATGATAGAGATTTCGTCCGAAGTTTTCGTGGTGGGGCCTATACGGGCTTGATCGTACAACACCATCATGTACAAGGCAGTTCACATGACATACGAAGCGTCCCCGAGTCGGCATAGCCAAGGACTCTTTAAGACACAACGAGACCACTGTAAAACCGACCGTGAATAGGTGGACCACTAGACGTTGAACCCCAATTTCATATCATACATCTGTCAAAAAGATATCCTAAGAGCTACTTGAATTCCCACTTATAAACTCCCGAAATTTTCCCGGTTATGCAATCAGGTGTTGGGGATACATGGGAAGCATAATATCTCACCCAAATCTAGCAAATCCTACATCCAGCTGTATCCATCCTTCAACACATAACCAAGAAACCTTCGGAAATCATCTACCTCAACCTTTGAAAAGCATCCGTTATACAAGTTATGGCAATACTCCCGAACTCCCGCCCCAGTACTGGGTGGCGTCGAGGTTATCTCACCAACAACTGCATAAAAGAGATTTTCGATGTCGGCGTACTAAACTCAGGTATTCCAGAATTGCAACGATAAAATTATGACGACAACACCTCAGAGCTCAACTCCCCGGGACACTTCCACAAAACCCCTGACAGGAGGCACCAAGACAATGTTCTCGTCATAAAACCATCGGAACGATTCCAAGATACCCGCGTGATCCTAAAATTTTTTT
>NC_057800.1:425004537-425084933 GCF_018294505.1 Triticum aestivum
TGATCAACACTAAAGCTTGAATTGGTTCCACCAGAGAAGAAAACGAGTGATGAGAGACGAACTTGAAGCTCCGTTAGAATCTTCATGAGAATCACCGGATAAGAATATTGATAGAAAAGAAAGGAGAGACTTCACAAGAATAAAAGGATACTTGATTAAGAGATCTGAATCCTTGGAGAAAAACAAAGGGAGGGAGGGTGGGAAAAACAAAGACAATTTGGGATGGATGAAACGAACACCGTTGAGAAGAACTGATACTTGATCTTGCGAATGTTGAAGTGATCAGATCCACTTGAAGAGAGACACACCGGTTGAAAAGGATTGGCATGACAGACTCGATGATCGAGAAGGATTAGTATTCACATAGGAATATGAGAACACCATTTGGAAAAGGTATAGAATCAACATTTGACTTCGAAGCAACTCGAATACCACATCTCAAAACAAAACAAGGATTGGCTTGCAGAATAAGCCAGAACAAACATATGATAGAGATTTCATCTGAAGTTTTTGTGGTGGGGCCTACACGGGCTCGATCGTACAGCACCATCATGTACAAGGCAGTGCACATGACATATGAAGCGTCCTTGAGTCGGCATAGCCAAGGACTCTTTAAGACACAATGAGACCACTGTAAAACCGACCGTGAATAGGAGGACCACTAGACGACGAACCCCAATTTCATATCATACATCTGTCAGAAAGATATCCTAAGAGCTACTTGAATTCCCACCTATGAAACTCCCGAACCTTTCCGGTTATGCAATCAGGTGTTGGGGATACAGGGGAAGCATAACATCTCACCCAAAACTAGCAAATCCTACATCCAGCTGTATCCATCCTTCAACACATAACCAAGAAAACTTCGGAAACCATCTACCTCAACCTTCAAAAAGCATCCGTTATACAAGTTATGGAGATACTCCCGAACTCCCGCCCCAGTACTGGGTGGCGTCGAGGTTATCTCACCAACGAACTGCATAAAAGAGATTTTCGATGTCGGCGTACTAAACTCAGGTATTCCAGAACTGCAATGATAAAATTATGACGACAACACCTCAGAGCTCAACTCCCCGGGACACTTCCACAAAACCCCTGACAGGAGGCACCAAGACAATGTTCTCATCACAAAACCATCGGAACGATTCCAAGATACCCGCGTGATCCTAAAATTTTCTTAGTGAAATTTGAGAAGAGAAGAGTCAAAACTCTACGTCAGGATGCCTTACCAGAGCGATGAGGAGACTGGGGAGTAAAAAGAATTCCTAAACTCTCCGATATATAATTCCTAAATGACTCAAAACATTTTTTCTAGACACAAACTCGGCCGCTAAAAACGATCAATCAGTGGGGGCTCCTAAGGTCGGGGAAGGCTCTGATACCAACTTGTAACGCCCTCGATGCGGCTATATCTCCCACGTGTCGAAGCACGACTTAGAGGCATAACCGCATTGAAAGCAATGTCGCAAGTGAGGTAATCTTCACACAACCCATGTAATACATAAGGGAAAGAGATACATAGTTGGCTTACAATCGCCACTTCACACAATTACATGAATAAAGCATTACAACAACCAAATACAATCAAGGTCCGACTACGGAACCAAAATAAAAGAAGAACCCCAAATGCGACAACGGTCCCCGATCGACCCCAACTGGGCTCCATTACTGATCAACTAGAACGAAACAACACAAAGGACAAGATCTTCATCGAGCTCCTCCTGAGCTTGGTGGCGTCATCTGCACGGACTCATCGGCACCTGCAAACTGGTTTTGGAAGTATCTGTGAGCCATAGGGACTCAACAATCTCGCAACCTCGCGATCAATACTATTTAAGCTTATGGGTAAAGTAAAAGGTATGAGGTGGAGCTGCAGCAAGCGACTAGCATATATGGTGGCTAACATACACAAATGAGAGTGAGAAGAGAAGGCAAAGCACGGTCGAGAAAGTATGATCAAGAAGTGATCCTAAAACAACCTACGTCAAGCATAACTGCATAACTCCAACACCGTGTTCACTTCCCGGACTCCGCCAGAAAGAGACCATCACGGTAACACACGTTGTTGATTCATTTTAATTAAGGTCAACTTCAGGTTTTCTACAACCGGACGTTAACAAATTCCCATCTGCCCATAACCGCGGGCACGGCTTTCAAAAGTTCAAATCCCTGCAGTGGTGTCCCAACTTAGCCCATCACAAGCTCTCACGGTCAATGAAGGAATATACCTCCTCACGAGACATTCCGATCAGACTCGGTATCCCGGTACAACAAGACATTTCGACAGGGTAAAACTAAACCAGCAACACCGCCCGAATGTGCCGACAAATCCCGATAGGAGCTGCACATATCTCTTTATCAGGGCACACTCAGATGAGCTCTCCATACAACTAAAACCAAACCTCGAGTTTCCCCGAGGGGGTGCTACACAGGACTCTAGTTTGGACCAACACTCAGAGGAGCACCGGCCCGGGGGGTAAAATAATGATGACCCTCAGGAGCGCGACTCCCAAGGGAAAAGAAAAGGGCTAGGTGGCAAATGGTAAAACCAATGTTGGGCATTGCTGGAAGAGCTTTACTTAAGGCGAACTGTCAAGGGGTTCCCATTATTACCCAACCGCGTAAAGAACGCAAAATCCGAGAACATAACACCGATATGACGGAAACTAGGGCGGCAAGAGTGGAACAAAACACCAGGCATAAGGCCGAGCCTTCCACCCTTTACCAAGTATATAGATGCATTAATTAAATAAGATATATTGTGATATCCCAACAAGTAAACATGTTCCAACAAGGAACAACATCTCCATGTTCCAACAAGGAACAAACTTCAATCTTCACCTGCAACTAACAACGCTATAAGAGGGGCTGAGCAAAGCGGTAACATAGCCAAACAACGGTTTGCTAGGACAAGGTGGGTTAGAGGCTTGGTTCAACAATATGGGAGGCATGATAAGCAAGTGGTAGGTATCGCAGCATAGGCATAGCAAAAGAGCGAGCAACTAGCAAGCAAAGATAGAAGTGATTTCGAGGGTATGATCATCTTGCCTGAAATCCCGCAAGGAAGAAGAACGAGTCCATGAAGAAGACAAACGGACGTAGACGAACGGGTCCTCACAACACGACGTTATCGGAACCAACCCGAAGAAGCAAACACCGGAAAGAAGCACACAACATAGTAAACAACCAACACATGAACATGGTATGATATGCGGGATGCGGTATGCGATGCATATGCATGATTTGACAAGGAATGCATGAACCAGGCCTCAACTTGTAAATCCAAGTGTGCCACTGGAAAGGTGAGATGAAATCGCTTGAAAACGATATAAAGAACGCCGGAATCGGAGTTACGGTTTGGAAATGGCAAGCAATTCAAATATGGCACCGGTCTGCGATTTACAGCAAGTAGCCATCTAAATGCAACAAGATGAACATGCTACAGCACCCAAACATGGCAACAAAATACATGGCAGGGATCCATTCATGATGCTTAACAAAAGTCTAGCACTGAGCTACGGCCAATTCATCCATTAACAGGTTCAAACAAGCATGGCAAAAATGCATATGGTAAACAGATTTCAGACTTAGTGAAATTAACACTTGTCTGGAATTTCAGATCAGATAGCACTCTTCGGAGCAACAAAACTATATGCTACAGGACCTGAACATGGCAAAGTAAAGCATGGCATGGAGCTACTCAAAGAGCTTAACAAAAGTCCCTTAGTGACCTTGATCCAAAAGGGATCAGAAAATATAATTGCAAGCATGTGAACATGGCAAAAACATAATCAGTTCTCAGACTTAGTGAAAACTGGAGCATGCTGAAACAGATATCAAGTAGGCATGTTTACGAGCTCGATGCACTCACTACAGAGCAAGTCATGACAATCTAAGCATACACCCATCAAGAATACACAAAATGCAAGCTAGACATGGCAAGAACAATAGCATAGCAAGCACGGATCAACTACAACATCCTCGGCAAAATCGCTAACAAGTAGACAATCTGCCCAGATACACGAAGTAGCAAAAGTAGAGCTCGATCGACTCAAGCTAGGGTGCTCCATAATTGCAAACAAAGACATGTATCGATAGAGCACTACAATAATAACAAAACATCCTTACTGATCATCCTCAAAAGAGGCATGAATCACTAGGAAACAACATGAATATATGACAACATGAGATAAACAGATCCAGGACTTAGTGGAAATGCTAAGTCCCTGAAATCAGCATTACCAAGTGCACCACTTGGCAAGCTTGTGCTAGTCACCACACACATCACAAAAATACATGGGTTGCACCTCTGAAAAGATGGCAAAACCCTTAACAAAACATATGTAGAACTCATGGGCATATCATGCACACAATAATCATGGCAAAAATGACAAATATCTAAATGGAGTAGCAGATCTGACAATTAACTCAAGTAGCACTCTTCCAACAGCATTTCGGGCATCAAAATGAACTCAAATGAAAATGATGCAATGAGATGAAATGATGTACTCTCTGAGACGAACATTTTGATATGCTATATGCATGAATCGGAGCTACGGATGCAAAGTTACGACGCGATGAACATGGGCATTTGGATCTGGGAATTTCGGGGACTTGGTGGAATTTATATCTCCGTGAAAGTCAACCGCGGGACGGAGGGATCCGGGACGGAGCGATGCAGATCTGAGATGGGACGTTTCGTTTGGGGAGAGGTGGATCTGGTCCATCTTCCACGGATCCGGCGCGGGACGAGCTCCGGCGATGTGAGGTGGTGCTCCGGCGAGCTCCGGTTACCGGAGGCGGCGAGGCAGGAGGCGTGGCACGCGGGACCAGCGACGGCGGCGACCCGACCGGCGGCAGCAGCGCTCAAAGGGTGGTGGCGGCGAGCAAACGCGGCAGCGCGGGTCGGCAGTGACGGAGCGGGCGACAGCGCTAGGACCCGAGGAGAGCGAGAGCGAGGGGTCGGGCCCCCATCGAGCGGCGGCGGCGGCGTTTCGGGCCGGGAGGGCCCGATCCGGGCCCCGGCGGGATGCGGCGGCGGGGAGGAAAGAGAGGGCGCGGGCGCGGGTGAGGTGGCGCGCCGTGGTTGGGCGAGGTGGCGGTGGAGCTGACGTGGCGGGCGCTGATTCACCGGAGTGAGGTGGCCGGTGGACGCATCCGGCGCGAACGGACGTGTCCGGCGGCGCGAGGAGGGAGATGGCTAGGGTTCATCCGCGAAATGATCCGAAATTTCGGGGAGGCACACATATATATAGGTAGAGGGAGCTAGGAGAGTCCAAATAAGGTGCGGTTTGCGGCCACGCGATCGTGATCGAACGACCGAGATGATGGATATGGTTTTGGTGGGTTTTGGGCCAAATTGGAGGGGTGTTGGACTGTAACACACATGAGGCCCTTTCGGTCCCTCGGTTAACCGTTGGAGTATCAAACGAAGTCCAAATGGTACGAAACTTGACAGACGGTCTACCGGTAGTAAACCAAGGCCGTATGACAAGTCTCGGTCCAATCCAGAAACGTTTAATCCCCACACAAGAAAGAAAGGTAGAAATGACCACCGGAGGAGAACGAAGTGTCGGAATGCAAAACGGATAACGGGGAAAATGCTCGGCTACATGAGACGAACATGTATGCAAATGAAATGCACATGATGACATGATATGCAATGCATGACACGAAAGCAATGACAAGGCAACAACAGCGAATAACTGGACGACACTTGGCACATCGGTCTCGGGGCGTTACAATTTACTACCGGTAGGCCGCCTGTCAAGTTTCGTACCATTTGGACTTCGTTTCATGCTCCAACGGTTAACCGAGGGACCAAAAAGGCCTCGTGTGTGTTGCAGCCCAACACCCCTCCATTTTGGCCCAACTCCCACCAAAACCCCTTCCATCCTCTCGGTCGTTCGATCACGATCGCCTGGCCGAAAACCACACCTCATTTGGACTCTCCTAGCTCCCTCTACCTATAAATAGGTGCTCCCCTCCCGAAATTCGCTGATGAACCCTAGCCATCTCCCTCCTCGCACTGCCGGACACGTCCATCCCGCACCGGACATGTCTAGCCGCCGCCACATCACTCCGCCCAATCGCATCGCGACACGTCACCCGCCGCCGCCTCCTGCACCAACCAGACGCCGCCACCTCAGCCGGTCGCCTCCCTCTCTCTCCACCGCGCTTGCCGCCGGCACGCCCGAGCCGCGACCGGGCCCGAGCCCCCGCGCGTCGCCTGCCTCCTTGCCGCGCCTTGCCTTCACCGATGTGTGCCTCACCGCCGCCACCAGAGCTCGCCCCGCGCCGCCACCGGAGTTCGCCCCGCCGCCTCGTCCTTCGAACCGCCGCCCGCCGGTAGCCTTCCTCCGCCGCCCTGCGCCGGGATCCGGCCGGATCCGGTGAGATCCGGCCTGGATCTGCCATCTCCGGCGAGATCCACCCCTCTCCCCGCCATCTCCGGCGAGAACCGCGCCGGCGAACCTCGGATCCCGTGCCATTGACTTTTACCTCGAGGGTATAATTTCTACTAAGTCCCCGAGATTCCCAGATTCATATGCTCATGTTCATCATGTCATAACTTTGCATCCGTATGTCCGTTTTGAGCGTGTAGCATATCAAAATGTTCGGTTCGAAGAGTACATCATTTCATCTCATTGCATCATTTTCATTTGAGCTCATCTTGATGCCCGAAATACTGTTGGAAGAGTGCTATTTGAGATAGTTGCCAGATCTGCTGCTCCAATTAGCTTTTTGTCATTTTTTGCCATGATTATTGTGTGCATGATATGCCCCTGAGCTCTACATGTGTTTTATTATATGCCATGCCATCTTTCCAGGGGTGCCATCCATGTACTTTTGTGATGTGTGTGGTGACTAGCACAAGCTTGCAAAGTGGTGCATTCGTTAATGCTGATTTAAGGGATTTAGCATTTCCACTAAGTCCTTGATCTGTTTATCTCAATATGCCATATGTTCATGTTGTTTCCTAGTGATCTGTGCCTCTTTTGAGGATGATCAGTAAGGATGTTTTGTTAATCTTGTAGTGCTCTATCCATCCATGTCTTTGTTTGCAATTATGGTGCACCCTAGCTTGAGTAAATCGAGCTCTACTTTTGCTATTTCGTGAATCTGGGCAGATTGTCTACTTGTTAGCGATTTTGCCGAGGATGTTGTAGTTGATCCGTGCATGCTATGCTATTGTTATTGCTATGTCTAGCTTGTATAATGTCTATTCTTGATGGGTGTGTGCTTAGATTGTCATGCCTTGCTCTGTAGTGAGTGCATCGAGCTCGTAAACATGCCCACTTGATATTTGTTTTTGCATGCTCTAGTTTTTCACTAAGTCTGTGATCTGATTATGTTTTTGCCATGTTCACATGCTTGCAAATGTATTTTTTGATCCCTTTTGGCTCAAGTTCACTAAGGGACTTTTGTTAAACTCTTTGAGTAGCTCCATGCCATGCCTTGCTTTGCCATGTTCAGGTCCTATAGCATATAGTTTTCATGCTCCAAAGTGTGCTACCTGATCTGAAATTCCAGACAAGTGTTAATGTCACTAAGTCTGAAATCTGTTTGCCAAATGCATTTTTGCCATGCTTGTTTGAACCTGTTAATGGATGAATTGGCCGTATCTCAGTGTTCATCTTTTGTTAAGCATCATGAATGGATCCCTGCCATGTATTTTGTTGCCATGTTTGTGTGTTGTAGCATGTTTAACTTGTTGCATTTAGATGGCTACTTGCTCTTTATCACAGACCGTTGTCATATTCGAATCGCTTGCCATTTCCAAACCGTAACTCCGATTCTGGTGATCTTTATATCGATTTCAACCAAAATCACCTCACCTTTCCAGTGGCACACTTGGGTTTCCAAGTTGAGGCCAGGTTCAATCATTCCTTGTCAAATCATGCATATGCATCACATACTGCATCCCGCATATCATATCTTGTTCATGTGTTGGTTTGTTTACTACGTTGTGTGCTTCTTTCCGGTGTTTGCTTCTTCGGATTGGTTCCGGTAACACCGCGTTTGTGAGGATCCGTTCGTCTACGTCCGTTTGTCTTCATGGACTCGTTCTTCTTCCTTGCGGGATCTTAGGCAAGATGACCATACCCTCGAAATCACTTCTATCTTTGCTTGCTTAGTTGCTCGCTCTTTTGCTATGCCTATGCCGCGATACCTACCACTTGCTTATCATGCCACCTATATTGTTGAACCAAGCCTCTAACCCACCTTGTCCTAGCAAACCGTTGTTTGGCTATGTTACCGCTTTGCTCGGCCCCTCTTATAGCGTTGTTAGTTGCAGGTGAAGATTGGGGCTTGTTCCATGTTTGGAACATGGATATTTTATTGGGATATCACAATATATATTATTTAATTAATGCATCTATATACTTGGTAAAGGGTGGAAGGCTCGGCCTTATGCCTGGTGTTTTGTTCCACTCTTGCCTCCCTAGTTTCCGTCATATCGGTGTTATGTTCCCGGATTTGCGTTCCTTACGCGGTTGGGTTATAATGGGAACCCCTTGACAGTTCGCCTTGAATAAAACTCCGCCAGCAAGGCCCAACATTGGTTTTACCATTCGCCACCTAGCCTTTTCTTTCCCTTGGGTTAGGCCAGCCCAAGGGTTATCTTTATTTTAACCCCCCCAGGCCAGTGCTCCTCTAAGTGTTGGTCCAACTGAGCGATGTCCGGAGCTACCAGGGGCAACTCTGGGCTGGCCCTCCCGACGTCTGGCTCATCCGGTGTGCCCTGAGAACGAGATATGTGCAGCTCCTATCGGGATTTGTCGGCACATCTGGGTGGCTTTGCTGGTCTTGTTTTACCATTGCCGAAATGTCTTGTAACCGGGATTCCGAGTCTGATCGAGTCTTCCTGCTAGAAGGAATATCCTTCGTTGACCGTGAGATCTTGTGATGGGCTAAGTTGGGACACCCCTGCAGGGATTTGAACTTTCGAAAGTCGTGCCCGCGGTTATGGGCAGATGGGAATTTGTTAATATCCGGTTGTAGAAAACCTGAAGTTGATCCTAATTAAAATACATCAACCGTGTGTGTAACCGTGATGGTCTCTTCTCGGCGGGGTCCGGGAAGTGAACACGGTGTTGGAGTTATGCTTGACGTAGGTTGTTTTAGGATCACTTCTTGATCATACTTTTATCGACCGTGCTTTGCCTTCTCTTCTCGCTCTCATTTGCGTATGTTAGCCACCATATATGCTAGTCGCTTGCTGCAGCTCCACCTCATACCTTTACCTTACCCATAAGCTTAAATAGTCTTGATCGCGAGGGTGCGAGATTGCTGAGTCCCCTGGCTCACAGATACTTCCAAAACCAGTTTGCAGGTGCCGTTGAGTCCATGTAGATGACGCAACCAAGCTCAAGGAGGAGCTCGATGAAGATTTTTCCCTTTGTGTTGTTTCATTCTAGTTGATCAGTAGTGGAGCCCAGTTGGGGTCGATCGGGGATCTGTGTAGCATTTGGAGTAGTCTTCTTTTATTTTGGCTCCGTAGTCGGGCCCTGATTGTATTTGGATGATGTAATGCTTTATTCATGTATTTGTGTGAAGTGGCGATTGTAAGCCAACTATGTATCTCTTTCCCTTATGTATTACATGGTTGTGTGATGATTACCTCACTTGCGACATTGCTTTCAATGCGGTTATGCCTCTAAGTTGTGCTTCGACACGTGGGAGATATAGCCGCATTGAGGGCGTTACAAGTTGGTATCAGAGCCTTCCCCGACCTTAGGAGCCCCCACTGCTTGATCGTTTTTAGCTGCCGTTGTTGAGTCTAGAAAAATGTTTTGAGTCAACTAAGAATTATATATCAGAGAGTTTAGGAATTCTTTTTACTCCCCAGTCTCCTCATTGCTCTGGTAAGGCATCCTGACGTAGAGTTTTGACTCTTCTCTTCTCAAATTTCACTAAAAAAATTAGGATCACGCGGGTATCTTGGAATCGTTTCGATGGTTTTGTGACGAGAACATTGTTCTCGGTGCCTCCTGTCTTTAGGGGTTGTGGCAGTGTCCCGGGAAGTTGAGCTCCGAGGTGTTCTCGTCACAATTTTATCGTTGCAGTTCTGGAATACCTGAGTTTAGTACACCGACATCGAAAATCTCTTTTATGCAGTTTGTTGGTGAGATAACCTCGACGCCACCCACTACTGGGGCGGGAGTTCGGGAGTATTGCCATAACTTGCATAACGGATGCTTTTCGAAGGTTGAGGTAGACGATTTCCGAAGGTTTCTTGGTTATGTGTTGAAGGATGGATACAGCTGGATGTAGGATTTGCTAGTTTTGGGTGAGATATTATGCTTCCCCTGTATCCCCAACACCTGATTGCATAACTGGGAAAATTTCGGGAGTTTATAAGTGGGAATTCAAGTAGCTCCTAGGATATCTTCCGACAGATGTGTGATATGAAATTGGGGTTCGACGTCTAGTGGTCCTCCTATTCACGGTCGGTTTTACAGTGGTCTCGTTGTGTCTTAAAGAGTCCTTGGCTATGCCGACTCGGGGACACTTCGTATGTCATGTGCACTGCCTTGTACATGATGGTGTTGTACGATCGAGCCCGTGTAGGCCCCACCACGAAAACTTCGGATGAAATCTCTATCATATGTTTGTTCCAGCTTATTCTGCAAGCCAATCCTTTGTTTTGTTTTTAGTTGTGGTATTCGAGTTGCTTCAATGTCAATTGTTGATTCCATACCTTCCCCAGATGGTGTTCTCATACTTCGATGTGAATACCAATCCTTCATGTTAATCGAGATTGTCATGTTAATCCTTTTTAACCGGCGTGCTTCTCTTCAAGTGGATCCGATCATTTCAACATCAGCAAGATCTATTACTAGTTCTTCTCAACGGGGTTCGTTTCAACCATTCCAAATTGTCTTTGTTTTTCCCACCCTCCCTCCCTTTGTTTTCTCCAAGGATTCAGATCTCTTAATCGAGTATCCATCTTATTGATGTGAAGCCTCTCCATTCTTTTCCTTCAATGTTCGTATCCGGTGATTCTCATGAAGATACTAACGGAACTTCTAGTTCATCATTCTTCGTTTCTTTTATCTTCTCCGGTCGTTTCAAGTCAATCTTTGTTGATCTTACCCTTTTCCTCATTTCAATGCTTTCTCATGCCGATGAAATTCTTAATCGTTCACCTCTTGCTATTCTATTGTTCCGGAGTGCTCAAGATATCTCGAAGATTCATGTTTCCACTCTACTTTCGTAATGCTTTCAAGCTCTTTCGAGAGTGTTATCTAATTCTAGTCATTTAATTCAACCGGTGCAACCTCTCTTTTAAATCATTTCAACAGTATTTTCTTTTCAGTGGGCCCTAACCCACAGGTCTTTTCCTAGGATCTTACCTGACTCTTCTTATTTTCCCGGAGCTAGCCTCAAATTCTTTAAAGTTTGACGTAAGAATGAATTATCATCAGTCTTATGTTTTTCTCCAAGATCTGTCGAATTCTTTTCATCATTGTCTCAACCTCTTTGTTTTGATTCTTCCGGAGTGTCTAAACAACTCATGGTGGTATTTCTCGTCGTAATTCAAAAATTTGAAGACCGAAGAAGATTTTCTCTCAATCCTGCTCCATTCTCTTCAAGATTCGTGATTCTAGCTTGTTGCCATCCCCTCATAATTGTTTTAATTATGAGAATTCTTTTCACTCATCCAGAGTAATTCAAGAGTCTTTTCAGTTTGTTTATCTAAAGGCCATCAATTCAGGATTATTCATTCCAGCTTTCAGCTCTCATTCTCCAATCTTACCGGTGCATCAAGTGTCCTCTAATCGGCTTGTGATCTCTTCGTTCTCATGTTTCTAAATCCTCTCAATCTCTGTTCATTTTGTAATTCTTCCCGGTGTTTCTTTATTTTTTCTTCGTTCATTTTAATTCTTATGGTGGTTCGTTCAAGATTTCTCTTCCTCATCAATTTATTCGTTATTTCAATTCTACCGGTGGTGTGTTGAAGATTTTCTCAAGTTTATGTTATATCTCTCTTAATCTTTTCTATGAGAATAAGTAATAGGTCGAATCCATTGATTGTCATCAACTTAATTGGTGAAGGATAAGCATAATGTAATTCTTATTCTTGTTTCATCGAGTGAACTCAATTCCCTATTCCGGAGGCTCATCAAATTCTCGGTTTCAATTGTTTCATCTTCTCTTTTTCCCGGAGTTCCAACATTTTACAACTATTTCACCACAAAGATTCATCTAAATCGGTACAAGGATTCACCTTGTGCTTTCAACTTCTTTTTCCTTCCGTTTGATCGTCCTTTTATTTAACGGAGTTCTTCATGAAGGTTCTACATGATGGTTCATAAAGGATTTAATTTCTTCTCGAAGTGTTCATCAAGATTCTTTTCAGAGGAACTCAAGCTTTCTTCATATTGTAATCCAGAGTGCATTTCTGTCTACCGTATCATTGGAGGTGGTATTATGTCATTCTTGATAATTTGAGTTCATGTTTTCATGATTCACATGTTGTCAAGATTGGGATATTTTAAATCCATCAATCTCGTCATTGGAGCTATCTTGGGTTATATTTCACCTAAAGCCTTCCCTAAGGATTGTTGCTATCTATGGTGTTTATAAATGACCCAAGTTATTCATCTATCCTCCCGATAAAATAAGCTTCTCATCTCCTTGTTGTTATCAATCTAATATATCGTTTCCGTTAGTGGCAGAATTTCACCTCATAGTTTTGAGATGTTCTCCATAAGCCCACTACAACCTTGTTCTTTTCGTTGTTGGTTTTCCAACAACTCCGTTCGACCCTTCTCCTAGGGATGCATCTCGTTTCATCAAAGATTATGTTCTTTTCATGATTGTCCATTTAACCGGAGTGTTGTTCCCTTTTGCTCAAGTTCCTTTCGCCTTATCAAGTCTTGCATCCCTTCTAGACCGGAGTGCTACCCGAATCGGTTCTTTCCTTTTTTTCCCTTTCTTAACGGAGTGCTTTCAACTTTGTTTATCTCCGTTGTATTCTTTTCTCGATATGGCTTAACCTTTTCAAGATTCTTTGGTTTCACTCATTTTTCAAAGAAGCAACTTAGTTTTAACTCTTCTCTTTCTCTTCCATTTGTCCCTCCGGTGCCATTCTAGATCTCGGGACGAGATCCTCTCGTAGTGGTGGAGTGTTGTAACGCCCCGAGACCGATGTGCCAGGTGTCCTCCAGTTATTCGCTGTTGTTGCCTTGTCTTTGCTTGCGTGTCATGCATTGCGTATCATGTCATCATGTGCATTTCATTTGCATACATGTTCGTCTCATGCATCCGAGCATTTTTCCCGTTGTCCGTTTTGCAATCCGGCGCTCCTATGTCACCCGGTGTCCCTTTCTACCTTCTTTTCATGCGTGGGGGTTAAACATTTCCGGATTGGACCGAGACTTGCCAAGCGGCCTTGATTTACTACCGGTAGGCCGCCTGTCAAGTTTCGTACCATTTGGACTTCGTTTGATGCTCCAACGGTTAACCGAGGGACCGAAAAGGCCTCGTGTGTGTTGCAGCCAAACACCCCTCCATTTTGGCCCAACTCCCACCAAAACCCCTTCCATCCTCTCGGTCGTTCGATCACGATCGCGTGGCCGAAAACCGCACCTCATTTGGACTCTCCTAGCTCCTTCTACCTATAAATAGGTGCTCCCCTCCCGAAAATCGCGGATGAACCCTAGCCATCTCCCTCCTCGCGTTGCCGGACACGTCCATCCCGCACCGGACATGTCCAGCCGCCGCCGCCACATCACTCCGCCCAATCGCATCGCGACACGTCACCCGCCGCCGCCTCCTGCACCAACCAGACGCCGCCACCTCAGCCGGTCGCCTCCCTCGCTCTCCATCGCGCCTGCCGCCGGCCCGCAGGGCCCGAGGCCGGCCCGCCTGAGCCACGACCGGGCCCGAGCCCTCGTGCCTCGCCTTCGCCGCTGTGTGCCTCGCCGCTGCCACCGGAGCTCGCCCCGCGCCACCACCAGAGTTCGCCCCACCGCCTCGTCCTTCGAACCGCCGCCCGCCGGCAGCCTTCCTCCGCCACCCCGCGCCGGGATCCGGCCGGATCCGCCATCTCCGGCGAGATCCACCCCTCTCCCCGCCATCTCCGGAGAGAACCGCGTCGACGAACCTCGGATCCCATGCCATTGACTTTTACCTCGAGGGTATAATTTCTACTAAGTCCCCGAGATTCCCAGATTCATATGCTCATTTTCATCATGTCATAACTTTGCATCCGTAGGTTCGTTTTGAGCATGTAGCATATCAAAATGTTCGTCTCAGAGAGTACATCATTTCATCTCATTGCGTCATTTTCATTTGAGCTCATCTTGATGCCCGAAATACTGTTGGAAGAGTGCTATTTGAGATAGTTGCCAGATCTGCTGCTCCAATTAGCTTTTTGTCATTTTTGCCATGATTATTGTGTGCATGATATGCCCCTGAGCTCTGCATGTGTTTTGTTATATGCCATGCCATCTTTCCAGGGGTGTCATCCATGTATTTTTGTGATGTGTGTGGTGACTAGCACAAGCTTGCAAAGTGGTGCATTCGTTAATGCTGATTTCAGGGACTTAGCATTTCCACTAAGTCCTTGATCTGTTCATCTCAATATGCCATATGTTCATGTTGTTTCCTAGTGATCCGTACCTCTTTTGAGGATGATTAGTAAGGATGTTTTGTTAATCTTGTAGTGCTCTGTCCATCCATGTCTTTGTTTGCAATTATGGAGCACCCTAGCTTGAGTAAATCGAGCTCTACTTTTGCTATTTCGTGAATCTGGGCAGATTGTCTACTTGTTAGCGATTTTGCCGAGGATGTTGTAGTTGATCCGTGCATGCTATGCTATTTCCAAACCTTAACTCCGATTCCGGTGATCTTTATATCGATTTCAACCAAAATCAACTCACCTTTCCAGTGGCACACTTGGATTTCCAAGTCGAGGCCAGGTTCAATCATTCCTTGTCAAATCATGCATATGCATCGCATACCGCATCCCGCATATCATATCTTGTTCATGTGTTGGTTTGTTTACTATGTTGTGTGCTTCTTTCCGGTGTTTGCTTCTTCGGGTTGGTTCCGGTAACGTCGCGTTTGTGAGGATCCGTTCGTCTATGTCCGTTTGTCTTTTTCATGGACTCGTTCTTCTTCCTTGCGGGATCTCAGGCAAGACGACCATACCCTCGAAATCACTTCTATCTTTGATTGCTTAGTTGCTCTCTCTTTTGCTATGCCTATGCCGCGATGCCTACCACTTGCTTATCATGCCACCTATATTGTTGAACCAAGCCTCTAACCCACCTTGTCCTAGCAAACCATTGTTTGGCTATGTTACCGCTTTGCTCAGCCCCTCTTATAGCGTTGTTAGTTGCAGGTGAAGATTGGGGCTTGTTCCATGTTTGGAACATGGATATTTTGTTGGGATATCACAATATATCTTATTTAATTAATGCATCTATATACTTGGTAAAGGGTGGAAGGCTCGGCCTTATGCCTGGTGTTTTGTTCCACTCTTGCTGCCCTAGTTTCCGTCATATCGGTGTTATGTTCCCGGATTTTGCGTTCCTTACGCGGTTGGGTTATAATGGGAACCCCTTGACAGTTCGCCTTGAATAAAACTCCTCCAGCAAGGCCCAACATTGGTTTTACCATTCGCCACCTAGCCTTTTCTTTCCCTTGGGTTAGGCCAGCCCAAGGGTCATCTTTATTTTAACCCCCCAAGGCCAGTGCTCCTCTGAGTGTTGGTCCAACTGAGCGATGTCCGGAGCTACCAGGGGCAACTCTGGGCTGGCCCTCCCGACGTCTGGCTCATCCGGTGTGCCCTGAGAACGAGATATGTGCAGCTCCTATCGGGATTTGTCGGCACATCTGGGTGGCTTTGCTGGTCTTGTTTTACCATTGCCGAAATGTCTTGTAACCGGGATTCCGAGTCTGATCGAGTCTTCCCGCTAGAAGGAATATCCTTCGTTGACCGTGAGAGCTTGTGATGGGCTAAGGTGGGACACCCCTGCAGGGATTTGAACTTTCGAAAGCCGTGCCCGCGGTTATGGGCAGATGGGAATTTGTTAATGTCCGGTTGTAGAAAACCTGAAGTTGATCCTAATTAAAATACATCAACCGCGTGTGTAACCGTGATGGTCTCTTCTCGGCGGGGTCTGGGAAGTGAACACGGTGTTGGAGTTATGCTTGACGTAGGTTGTTTTAGGATCACTTCTTGATCATACTTTTATCAACCGTGCTTTGCCTTCTCTTCTCGCTCTCATTTGCGTATGTTAGCCACCATATATGCTAGTCGCTTGCTGCAGCTCCACCTCATACCTTTACCTTACCCATAAGCTTAAATAGTCTTGATCGTGAGGGTGCGAGATTGCTGAGTCCCCGTGGCTCACAGATACTTCCAAAACCAGTTTGCAGGTGCCGTTGAGTCCGTGCAGATGACGCAACCAAGCTCAAGGAGGAGCTCGATGAAGATTTTGCCCTTTGTGTTGTTTCGTTCTAGTTGATCAGTAGTGGAGCCCAGTTGGGGTCAATCGGGGATCTGTGTAGCATTTGGGGTAGTCTTCTTTTATTTTGGCTCTGTAGTCGGGCCCTGATTGTATTTGGATGATGTAATGCTTTATTCATGTATTTGTGTGAAGTGGCGATTGTAAGCCAACTATGTATCTCTTTCCCTTATGTATTACATGGGTTGTGTGAAGATTACCTCACTTGCGACATTGCTTTCAATGCGGTTATGCCTCTAAGTCGTGCTTCGACACGTGGGAGATATAGCCGCACCGAGGGCGTTACAGAGCTACCGGAGATCGAGCCTAGAACGACGATTAGCTCTACTTCTTCAAACTTTTTGGTACTTGTTGCCAAAGGGGGAGAATTAGTATAGATCATTAGGCTTCGAGAGAGATTACTCTTGCTTTTTCTTGTTTGGTTTCTTGGATTTCATGCTACTTTCAGATACTTTTGTTTGATGCTTGTATGAGACAATGTTACTTTGTGCTTGGTCATATCGTACTTTGATGCTATGCTTGCTTAAATATCTATCCACATGCTCTTTGTATGATCATTCACTTATTTGGTTGGTGATGAGTTATTATTACATTGCAATCATATCATTTTGAGCACACCACCGAGATGTATGTGACATGGAAGAGTGACCCATGATCCTAATCGATTGTGCATTTGTATTCAAACACAAATTTAGGGGGGGGGCTTGCTTATCATATCATTTTGAGCGACGATGTATTTCTTTGATTATATCATTTGTCGAAGGTTTGATCTATATGTTGTCATCAATTACCAAGAAGGGGGGGATTGAAAGTGGAACTAATCCCCGGGTGGTTTTGGTAATTAATAACAACATATAAGTCATTGATCTAATGCTCATCGATAATAGATTTCAGAGAAGATCAATGATTGGCATGGCAAGGACTAGTGATTGTGGACCCCTCAAAATGCTAAGGACAAGGATTGGCAAAGCTCCAAGAATCTACATTTTTGGTTAAGTGATCCAAGATCACATTGAGTCCATAGGAAAGCCAATACTATTTAAAAGGGGATGAGGTTTTGATCATGACTCAATTGCTCAAGTGCTTAGTGATATTGCTCCAAAAATCCTCAAACGCTTCTCCACATCACATGTGTCCAAAACCCTAAAGTATCATCTCGGTCCCACCAAAAATCTCTATCCCAGACTCACCAAGTTGATCACATACACTGCCTAAGCCAAACCCTAGCATTTCGGTTCTACGGACATGGATCTCGGTCTCACTGAGATGGCGTGACCAAGTTTGTGTTGTGAAGTTGCTTCATTTTAGAATTAATGAGACGAAATGACTGGGACTACCGAAATGAGGTCTGTCCTAGCCATTGCACTGCAGTTGCACTAAGATGTTCTGATCGGTCTCACCGAGACTTCCAACATTTGAATCTTTTACACTAATTTGTCTCACCGAGATTTCGGTCCGGTTTTACCGAGTTGGGTCAATGACTTTTAACGGTTGGATCTTTGGGTGAAGGGTATATATATATACCCCTCCACCCCACTTAATCTCTAAGACAGTCATCAGAACGAAACACTACTTCCACTACTCATTTTCTGAGAGAACCATTTACTCATGTGTTGAGATCAAGATATTCCAATCCGACCATTTGAACCTTGATTTCTAGCCTTCCCAAGTTGCTTTTAATTCAACCCCCTCTTCTACCAAAGCCAAATTGGTGAGAGAGTGATTCAGTGTTGGGGAGACTATCATTTGAAGCACAAGAGCAAGGAGTTTATTATCAACAACACCATTTATTACCTTTTGGAGAGTGGAGTCTCCTAGATTGGTTAGGTGTCACTTGGGAGCCTCCAAGAGATTGTGGAGTTGAACCAAGGAGTTTGTAAGGCAAGGAGATCGCCTACTTTGTGAAGATCTACCCGAGTGAGGCTATTCCTTCGTGGGCGTAAGCCATGATGGAATAGACAAGGTTGCTTCTTCATGGACCCTTCATGGGTGGAGCCCTCCGTCAACTCGCACAACCATTACTCTCTGTGGGTTGAAGTCTCCATCAACGTGGATGTACGATAGCACCACCTATGGAACCACGACAAAAATCATCGTGTCTTCATTGCGTTTGAGTTCTTCAATCCCTTCTTTACATTCATATGCAAAGTCTTTACTTTCCGCTGCTCAAATCTTAGACTTGCATGTGTAGGGCATACTTGACTTGGTTGAATTGCTAAAACTTTCCTACAACTAAAATTGGGAAAATGATAAGTTTTATTTGGTCAAGTAGTCTAATCACCCCCTCCAGACATACATTCGATCCTACAGCCACACGCTACGCGAGACTGACTGTGCTGAGCCAACCTTGCATTTCCAAGGTGTGCCTATTTACCTCATGCCACCTTTTTCTTCCCTAACTAGAAAATAAGATGCGTAAGGTAGGCTTTTGCTGGTTTTCATCTCCGTCTTCTTATTTTTGGCTACTTTTCTAAGCATCTGCTAGTGATGGCAACTTAATCCCGACCAGTACAATTTTGAGAGGATTATTGTCCGACTCATTCTTGTTTTCCATAGTACCACTTCAATGTTCTTAGAATGTCCAACGAGTAAATTATAATCATCAATGGCAGCTCCGACCCGGGTCACACTTATTACTTGAGTATACAAATATGCGGCCTGTTATTTTGGCAGAAGTTGTGATTTTTGTAAATGTCATTTTGCTTGATCCGATATGTACTAACATTCCTTGCCACCTTCTTGTAGTCACAATATTGGACACAAGATGGTGAGCTCATTGTTGGGTAGAGTAGGAATAAAAACTCCATAAAGTAGGTCACTTGTCTTGTAATAACCAATAGTATGTCTAGCTATTCTTGAACATGTTTAGTGTGTGTAGATAGCGTTGAAACAAAAGTTGTTCAACCTTTTGAAACTTAGTTCACAGAAATTTACCGGAAATTTATCCTAGTGGACGCCACTTCTTTATCTTATTTGTTTGTCTTGCACTGAGAATGAGTAAGTGGAACGGAGAAACTCCAAAATACTTTGTCCATCAAATTGTAGTGTCTTAAAAGCTCTATTTTTATATCAACCGAGTAGAGCTTGTACTTTATTCTCATTGAAGACTTTAGTCTAAAAATAATAATATTGAAGTTGAAGAGACATCTTCTCTTTGTACAAATACAAAAAAAAGATTACAAAATTTATCCACGACCGAGATATACAATTGACTATTGGTGTCTAGTTTGAATTTGTTATTGTTCCCTTGGCCTCTACAATGAGAAGGAGTGCACAACCTACAAATACGTTTATTACAAAGTCTTAAAAATAAAGGAAAAGGCCCTCATGCTAACATATGTAAAACAAGAAAAAAAGTGCTAAATAGAGCTACCGTCACCTAGTCACCTATGAACACACCATGAAAAAGTAGCAAGTAACTACATCACTATGGTCTCCAACCACTTGCTTCACCTGATCATGCTTTCCACAAACCCGGCCTATGTAAGAATGCTCATGATTGCAACAATACAACACTCCTAGGAATAACTCGGTTTTGGTAGTTTAAACTTCTTTGTCAAAATAATATAGTTGTATCATAACCAAATAACCTAACATTTATCAGAACTACACTCATAATCTAGGAGAAGGGACGCCACCCTGGACCATCGGGCCATTTTCCTACACATATGAGCATCATTTAAGAGCAATACACAATACCTAGAGAAACCGAGCAGTTTGGCATATACATTCACCTTGTTTATAGAAGTTATTTTGAGCTAAGTATCTCTAGTCAAAGTTATCCTTTGACATGTAATATTGTACCGACTGAGGTGTGTGTGTGTGTGAGTGTGTGTGTGTGGGGGGGGAGGGGGTTGATGTACTAAGTTTCCACAAAATGTGCGAGTAAATAGCACATGCGAGTTCATGATAAGTCAATACATCGAGCCGGTAAAGAAAATGTCCATTATGCTATACAACATGGCTGCAATTATTTGGCCCGATAAGAGCTCATCTAAATTTGACATTAAAATACCGGTCATATGACTTGTGCCAAAATGACATTCTTCCTTCTCGTAGTGTTATATAAGGAATTGCAATTGTACAACTAATTAAGATTCATTTTTCATCCAACTGTATTACAAAATGGGTGTCACGGTCATTTTGGAGGCCAATGCATCCTAATTAGCTCTTTTGGCTTGGTATAGTTTCTTGATAGTAGTTGTGTTTTCCTCTATTCATTTAGCCATTGGTCATTACATGGCAGATATATTTTGTAGACCATTACAACAATTAGTCACCACAAGAGAAATGCATCATGCACACTGTGTGATAAAAATAAAATAAAATATGGCAATACACCAAATATCTTAAATATTTCAGTGTTTGTTTAGTAATCTAGTTGGGTACACAAATATTAGAACACATGGTTTGGATATTTAAACCCATTCTTAAACAATGCATATCTAGAAACATTAATTTATATTCAGATGCTCAACCATTTTTGGGACACCGAGGACTTGGGATATCCGAAGGTATTGCGTTATTAAATACGAGAATATATGATAACTTTTATATCATACATTACATTAGACTTGACGATGTATGTATCTTGTATGCCACTAAAAAATACTATCCTTATATATTACAAATCTGATAGATAATGTTCAATTCCGTTGTTGAAATGTTGTCACCGCATCATCAATATTTATCTTATGCAAAGCATAGTGGCGTTCCATCTAAAATTATATTTAAAAGGAAAATAACTCCGCCGTAGAACAAAAATATATCATAAAAACCAAGTTCATTTCTAAATCCACTAACAATATATGTCATTTACATCACTTAGATGATACCAGTCAAAACACATCTTATGTCTAGATTGTATTGCCTCTTGAAACTAAAATAGTTGTAAAATTGCTATAACTCACCCGTAAATTTTTTTCGCTGCAAAAAGGTAGATTTTATTTTGACTGATTTTCTGTAAATCTAAGTGTTTCTAAGAAATTCAAAAAAAATCGCTATAACTCCAAATATCTCTATAAATCAAAGTAGTTCAAAGAAATCTCGATAACTCTCTAACCCTCCAAAAACCCACAAGGTCCAAGAAGACAGAATCCCAAAACTCTATGGCACCAAACCGCAAAACCATCCTCCAGGCAGAAACCCAAACAGCCCCATAGAAGAAGAAAGGATAGAGATTTTTGTATTTTGCCCCCTGAGATACTCGAAGCGTCTCGGGGTCACCCCTGTGTCGGTGCGCGCAGAGTCTATTTCTTCCCCTGACGCCCAGTCCTCTCCCCTTTCTTCTTCCTTCCTTCCTTCTTCTCCCCTCTTTCTCCGGTCGGTGCTCGCCATCTCTCTCCATTTCCCCGCCTCACGAGAAACCCACACGCGCTTTTCCTCCATAATTTATTGCTCAGGGTTCTTGCCGAGCAGTACTGCGCAACCACCCCCGCCGCGCGCGCGCGCAAGGACGAGCTCTTCCCGTGTTGCGTGCTTCCTTCTATGCCTGCTTGTTTGGTCAGGGGAGGAGGAGGAGTTGCGGGGTGCAGGTGGCGGTATTGGTGAGATTTTGCGGTGAGATCCAGCCATGTCGGAGGCCGACCGGTTACGCCTCCGCGCGGCGGCGATAGCGCTCGACGGCGGCGCCGTGCGGGACAAGCCGGACTCCAAGGCTAACGTGTTCGCAGATCTTGGGTCCCCGGTGTCGCCGCTGCGGGCGCGGGCCAGCATGACGACCTCCTCCTCCTCCTCTTCCGGGTCGGCCAAGTCGCCAGCGCAGTCAAATGTTGGGGCGGCGGGAGTGGCAGGTGGGAGGAGCCACTCCGGTGAGCTGGCGGTGGAGAGCCACCCGCCGCGGCTTCCGGGGCACCGGCGGTCCGGATCTGGCCCGCTGATTTTCTCCGGCGGCAGCAGCAGCGGAGGGAGCGGGGGAGGCGGAGGGGACCGTGGGAGCACCGCGAGCTCGCCGATGACCAATGCGCTCCCCGCCGGTAACATCTGCCCATCTGGGCGCGTTCCGGGGGCGGCGGCCGCGCCGCCCCCGCCGCGCTCCCGCCCGGACGTGCTCGGATCCGGCACCGGCCACTATGGCCACGGGAGCATCATGCGCGGTGCCGGCATGGTCCCCGCGAGAAGCAGCATTGATGCGCCGTCCTTTCTCGGACACTCAATGCGATCTCCGGCAAGCTCCCCGGTGGCGCCACCGAGCGGCGGAAGCCTCCAGGAGATGACTCGCTTAGGCAACGAGTGGTACAAGAAGGGGAGGCACGGGGAGGCGCTGCGGTACTACGACCGTGCGGTGTCTCTCTGCCCCGAAAGCGCCGCGTGCCGCGGAAATCGTGCCGCCGCTCTCATCGGCCTCGGCCGGCTCGCCGATGCGCTCCGCGACTCCGAGGAGGCCGTGCGGCTCGACCCGGCCAGCGGTCGCGCCCACAGCCGCCTCGCTGGTCTCTACCTCCGGTGAGGTTCTTGTGCTCGTATCTTTGGGTCACTGTAACCGGCATTGCGCCGCTCTGCGGCAGAACGCATTAGATTCCAGTTCGATGTGCAGATTCCTACTTGATTCCATTGCTCTCAAGTGTTCACGTTTTCACGCCTGCATGTTGCTGTTGCTTTCTTGGCTGTGCTTGCCAGCTTTTCCCGTTAACAAAGTCCAACCTGAAGATGAAAGCAACATGATTGTTGCGTTGTTCCTCTTTCTTTTTGTTTGCGCTGCCCGATTTGATTGGGGATTGTTACTGGTCCGTGTGGTCTGTTTGATCATCCCTCTCCAATTTGAAAAAAAAGGAATTTTGGTGACAGAATTATCACATTAATTGGGCGTTTCCCATCACACAGTGCTGAATGAAAGGTGTTGCTTAGCTGTATTATTTTGTAAGCTTGCTTGATGCCATTGTCTTTAGGTACACTGAATTCAGACCACACAATGCTTACGAACCATGAATTTTAATCCTAATTCTGTTCAAACGGGGCGCTGTCCTGACCTGAGAGCAATTCAGTGTTATTATTCAGATGTGCTGCATGCTTGTTTTGTTGCTGAAATCAGTGTTATTTCCATTGTTTCAGGCTGGGAATGATTGAAAAGGCGAGGAGGCACTTCACACAAGCCAGGCATCTTCACGAGTCCGACCCTGCAGACTGGGAGAAGCTGCAGGATGTGGAGATGCATCTAGGAAGAAGCACAGATGCCAGGAAAATTGGAGATTGGAAGAGCGCGCTGAGGGAAGCGGATGCTGCAATTGCGGCCGGAGCCGACTCGTCTCAGTTGGTAAATTGCTCATCCCTCGCTTGTGCTTTCTTTCTTTCAAGTGTTGGAAAATGGAATCAGTTTTACATTGTAGATTCTTGGTAGAATTTATACTGGTTTCTTTTTCAACCAGCTTCGTGCCTTGAGATCAGAAGCACTTCTCCGGCTCCACAAGCTAGAGGAGGCTGATTCGACTCTTACAAGCTTGCTGAAATTAGACAAGTCATTACTATCGTGGACGGCGGCCAAACTCTCGGGCATGTTAGTTGAATCTTATGTACATATTGTGCGAGCCCAGGTTGACATGGCATTGGGAAGGTACGTACGATCGTCCAACCCTGTAACAATGCTTGATTCTCTAGATTGCAGCAAAAGCAGATCATCACTGTAGTTGGGATTCATTTCTGCAGGTTTGATGCCGCTGTTGCAGCAGCTGAGAATGCCAGACTTATCGATCCTGGGAATGCAGAAGTTGGGATGATTCTAAATAATGTGAGGCTAGTTGCAAGAGCTCGAGCCCAAGGGAACGAACTCTTCAAGGCTGCCAAGTTTTCTGATGCTTCTATAGCCTATGGTGAAGGCCTCAAGTACGATCCTTCAAATCCAGTGCTCCACTGCAACCGAGCAGCTTGCTGGTGGAAGCTAGACGGTTGGGAGAAAGCCGTTGATGACTGTAATGAGGCGTTGAGAATACAGCCTACTTACACAAAGGCTCTCTTAAGGCGAGCAATGTCCTATTCCAAGGTAAGCGACCGGGCATTCTCATGTTCTTGACATCCCATTCCTCTTGCTGTTTTGTTGACCTCTTCCATTTTTATTAGCTCGATCGTTGGGCTGATTGTGTGCGGGATTATGAGGCGCTCCGGAAAGAGCTTCCTGCCGATACTGAGGTTGCTGAAGCATTGTTCCATGCTCAAGTTGCCTTGAAGACAACTCGTGGTGAGGATGTATCAAACATGAAGTTTGGAGGAGAGGTTGAAATGGTAACCAGTGTAGAGCAACTATATGCTGCCACTCGTTCGCCTGGTGAGTTTTGCTCAAATAATACTTGTTTCTGTTACAGTTCCGATATCCGTAGGTCAGTTCTTGTGTGTATCTGTGCATTATCATGAAGAACGAGAACTGCCACATTGTTTGTGTATAAAACTATAAAATTATTACTGATGCATCTGGATAGGTTTATAGTGTACTAGATTTGCCTGCATTACAGTTTTGCTTGCCTGTCGTTTCATTTTCAGGGGTATCTGTTGTCTACTTCATGTCGTCGGTGAATCAACAATGCATACAAATTACACCTGCGGTGGACTCTCTTTGCAGCGAATGCCCCTCAATGAATTTTCTGAAGGTAAAGCTACTTGATGTATCACTCAATCAGTTACAACTTTTTGCAAGTCACTAACAGACAGGCCACATTGCAACCCCTCAACAGGTAAATGTTGAAGATAGCCCAACGGTGGCAAAGGCAGAGAACGTGCGGATAGTCCCTACATTCAAGATATACAAAGATGGGGCGAGAGTGAAGGAGATGATCTGCCCTACCTTGCATGTCCTGCGCTACTCAGTGAGACACTATGCCGTATCCAGTTCTTGAGAAGCTTTCGGTTGGTACATAGGGCTCCCCTTTCCTCTGCCAGCCAGTCTTTTGCTTTAGGTCCCAAATTTGCAAAAACACCAGTCTCCACAGCATTTCACCAGCTGCATAATAATTCCCCATTGAGCATCGAGCATAATGAGCCTCCCCCAGTTTTCTGCTTTCCACCCATCATTACCCATCCCGTCCCATCCCTTGCCGTTGAGAACATATGATATTGCCGACCCCATTCAATTCTTACACCTTTCAGGCTCTTTGGCTCCCTGTATTTTGATACATTTTGCTTTACATCTTAGGCCGTAAACCAGCAGCGCCCGTGGAGGGCAATGTTTGTAATGTTGTTTAGTTTAGAATATCATAGAGGGAGAGGGGAGGGGGTTACTGGTTGCGGTTTTCGTTACGTGTATATACCCTATAGCAAAACATGAGAATCCATTTAGTGGAGGTGGTGAGGAGGAGGGGGAGGAGGGTACAGACAGGGCTAGTTGTTGTGTTACTGTCATTTTAGCGATAAAAAGGAAAATCAATTGGTAATTGGTGTAGAGAGGGGAAAGATTGGTGGTGTTAATTGGATGCCATTTTGCTGCTTCTGCTGGTCTGTGGTGCCGATACATTTTCATCATCATGAATAAAACAATCCAACATTCTTTCTTTCTTTCTTTGTATTTTACTCTGCTGTTGGTTATTTCTTTCTGTAATGAGCTGGAGTATTATGGTATGTTGTCAAGAATCACTAATCCTAGCTTGCTCTGGCATTCTTCTACTATTTGTCAGCATTAGCACAATAGGTTTGTTCTGCCAGCTGGCATGGCATGGCCTGTGAGAGTCCTTGGGAGTAGAGATGATGGCAACATCAGCACTGGTCCTCTGGTTTGGCTGTGTGTGTGTGGTGGCTGGTAGGTGTGGGTAACAAGGGTAGTAGTAACACAGCGCATCGCCCAATGTATGTGCTTAGGGGTGTGAAAAAGAAGAGACTTTTTCCTCACTTGTTCTCTCTCTGGGGTGGGTCTACAGTAGGTGTTAAAGCCATGATGACCACAGAACTGTCAGTCCTCTCTGTCTCTCTCTAGCTCCATGGTGATGATCAGATCTGGGAGCCCCAGCTGGTAATGATTTGGGCCCCAGGGCCAGGGCCAAGCAAGTCCCTCCTAGCCTGGCACGCAGAGCTGGCCCCTTTTGAATGGGGTAGCTACCTCATTCATTGCTTTGCAATCTACTACTCCCTCCATTCCTAAATAGTTGTCTTTTTAGAGGTTTCAACTGGTGACTACATACGAAGCAAAATGAGTGAATCTACACTCTAAAATATGTCTATATACATTCGTATGTGGTGATCATTTGAAATCTTTAGAAAGACAAATATTTAGGAACGGAGGGAGTAGTACTGTCCTCTCTCTCCATCTCCCTAGCCTACACGCCCAATAGATATTTACAGTCTCTGATAGCGAGTATAATAGTGGGGTTTTTTTTTTCGAGGGTACGCCAAAGGCGTACCTTAGCTTTATAGAAGGGAGAAAAATATGTACAAGAAGTATAATAGTGGGTTTATAGCGGACTGGGAGCTTGTGGCTCTCAGGTCTACTCCCTTCATCCGGTATTACTTTGCAAAAATGGATGTATCCGTATTTTAGTACTAGATATATCCATTTTCGAGACAAGTAATTCTGAACCGAGGGAGTAGTAGATAGCGGACCGGGAGCTTGCGAGACAATAGATATTTACACCCGATTTTTTCTAAAAAAATAGTAATTTGTAAGAAAGTCCAAAAAAACTGAAACCTTTTGGGAACAAAGTAGATTTATTGTTGCACTCCTATAAATCTTTTGTGAAGAAATGATTCATGTTGTTGTTGTGGACGTAATAAAACAAATTTGTCTGTATATACATGGTACTGTTCATGCTATATTCTATGACAATTTGCCGTTTTTGTCAGAATTTTGTCGGACAATATTTCGTTACAGAATATTTTTGTATGACAGAGACGACAGATTTTTGTATGATAGAAACGACAACTCAAGTTTGTTGGGAAAAAGTTTTAGAATGTTTTGACTTTTTCTGAGTTAAAATAAAATAAAAATCAGTTATCAGTTGTAATTACCACCATGTTTCAAAAGGTATTTTCCGTTTATAGTCTGCTTATGTGGCACTTTTGCCCGTGTGAATGAGAGACGTGGAAAGGTAAGGAAGTGTGCTCTGATGTAAGGGCAACTCCAACGTTGATCACCATATTTTAGGCACTACTTCCTCCGTTTCAAATTACTTGTCGCAGAAATGGATGTATCTAAAACTAAAATACATTTAGATATATCCATACTTGCGACAAGTAATTCGGAATAGAGGGAGTAGATGTCTACAATCAAGGCAAAAAGGGGGCGAAGTAGAGGTTGGTGTTTGCCGCCGACGAGGCCATGGCTTCCTATGGCCTCTGAGCGCTTTTTTTTAAACGAGGCAAAAGACTTGTCATTTTCATTGGTTAAGAAGAAAAGAATTGCTTGGTTAATTAATGGAAAACCGGGCTAAAATCGATACAAACCAACCCACATAACATGGGTACCACCGGCCAACCTGGCCACCAACATGGGATCAAACAGCAACAAGCAACTGCACAAAAACCATGACGGCACATGCCAACAGAAGGTAACACACGCGAACAACCGATAGCTCCGACTTTGATGACGATCATCACAAAGGAAATATGCAGGACACGCATCGATCGTGCTCTCCGTAATCGACCACCGAGCGCCTGTCATCGTCACCACATGGACACAGTCCACCGCAGCTTTGACTTCAAAGCAACTAAGCAACCTACGGAAGAGCACCTCGGACACGCCGGGAAGATCCACCGAAGCCTGAGCCTCGACCAAAGCTCCTCGCGACGCCATCATCGTTGCCAAACACAAATCAGCGCCCTCGAAATGGCCGCCTCAGCAAACTACGCGGCGAAGATGCCGCCATCCACTGGTCCCCAGGTTGTGTCCGGCTCCGAGACGATGCCCCCAAGGAGGAAGAAGACGTGATATAAGGCATGAATGTTTATTTTGTGTTACCATGGCACTCCATGCATGTGTCCAAGCCCTGAGACCAATATGTTTGAAAATTCCTTCCAATTTACTGCGCATGTAATTACATCGCACACAAAATGTACACATATATGATTTTTCAAACTGTTATGGTTAGCTGTTGCATGCACATGTAGTTCAAATTTGAATTACGGTCATTAAATGGCTAGAAAATCACTTAAATGTCTTAAAAAGGTCAAATGACTCTTGAAAATTTTCAAATTTTGACATGACAGTTGTATTAGTGCACGTCAACAGTAAAAAAAATTTGAAGGCCATAAGAGGAAGCTATCGTTGGTCATCATCAAACATGCATTGTTCCCTCTCGAAACCACGAGCCTTCTAGTGAGTTGCTCCGCTTTGTGAGGGGTGCGTGTCCAAACTTTCGTCAAACACAATATTTTTACCACGGCATCTTGGTGGCATGCCATTACGTAAAGCAAGGTTTCATGTATTTCTGATCATCTTTTAATTTTTTGGATTTTAAATGTCATGGCACTCCATGCTTTGTGTCCAAGCCGTGACACCAATATGTTTCAAAATTCCTTCCAATTTACTACACATGGAATTAACTCACAAACAAGTACATAAATATGATTTTTCAAACCATTATGGTTAGCTGTTGCATGTACATGTAGTTCAAATTTGAATTACGATCATTAAATGGCTAGAAAATCATCTAAATGTCTTAAAAGGTCAAATGACCCCTGGAATTTTTCAAATTTTGACATGACAATTGTATTAGTGCACGTTAATTGTAGAAAAAATTTGAAAGCCATAAGAGGAAGCTACCCCCGGTTTGTCATCAAACATGCATTATGCCCTCTCGGAATCACGAGCCTTCTAGTGAGTTGCTCTGGTTTGTGAGGGGTGTGTGTTCAAACTTTCATCAAACATGCCAATTTATTTACCACACCATCTTGGTGTCATGCCATTATGTCAAGCAAGGTTTCATGTGTTTCTGATCATTTTTTATTTTTTTTGGAATTTAAATGCCATGGCAGTCCATGCTTTGTGTCCAAGCCGTGACACCAATATGTTTGAAAATCCTTCCAATTTACTGCACATGTCGCACACAAGTACAAAAATATGATTTTTAAACCATTATGGTTGGCTGTTGCATGTACATGTAGTTCAAATTTGAATTACGGTCATTAAATTGCTAGAAAATCACTTAAATGTCTTAAAAAGGTCAAATGACCCCAGAAATTTTCCAAATTTTAACATGACCATTGTATTTGTGCACGTTAACTGTAGAAATGTTTTGAAGGCCATAAGAGGAAGCTATCGCTGGTTCGTCATCAAAGATGCATTATGCCCTCTCGGAACCACGAGTCTTCTAGTGAGTAGCTTCGGTTTGTGAGGGGTGTGTGTCCAAAGTTCTGTCAAACATGCCACTTTTTTACCACGCCATCTTGGTTCCATGCCATTACGTCAAGCAAGGTTTCATGTATTTTTGATCATTTTTGAATTTTTTGGAATTTAAATGACATGGCACTCGATGCTTTGTGTGCAAGCCGTGACACCAATATGTTTGAAAATTTCGTCCAGTTTAATGCACATGGAATTAACTTGCACACAAGTATAGAAATATGACTTTTCAAACCGTTATGGTTAGCTCTTGCATGTACATGTAGTTCAAATTTGAATTACGGTAATTAAATTGCTAGAAAATCACTTGAATGTCTTAAAAAAGTCAAATGACCACCGAAATTTTCCAAGTTTTGACATGACAGTTGTTTAGTACTCCAAATATTCTTTTACATTTAAAACACCATCCGTTGCCACTGTACTCCAAATTCATCTTTCACAGCTAATACAAAATATCAACAACATCACACACAATTTGTTGTAGGAACCATTTGCGATGAAAATTCATGGGACTATTTAAGTCTTCCTCCATAAGCCTCGTTGATGACCCAAAAGTATAGGGATCAATCGTAGCCTTTTTGATAAGTAAGAGTGACGAACCCAACGAGGAGTAGAAGGAAATGACAAGCGGTTTTCAGCAAGGTATTTTCTGCAGGCACTGAAATTATCGGTAACAATTAGTTTGGTAGTAAGATAATTCGTAATGAGTAACAAGTAATAATGTAACAAAGGTGCAGCAAGGTGGCCCAATCCTTTTTGTAGCAAAGGATAATGCTGGACGAACTCTTATATAAAGGAAAGTGCTCCCGAGAACACATGGGAATTATCGTCAAGCTAGTTTTCATCATGCTCATATGACCCACGTCCGTTAGTTTGATAATTTGATATGTGGTTGGACCAGTGCTTGGGTGTTGTACTTACTTGGACACGATTGCCACTTATGATTAACCCCTCTCGCAAGCATCCGCAACTACGAAATAAGAATTAAGATAAATCTAACCATACCGTGAAACATGTGGATCCAAATCAGCCCCTTACGAAGCAACACATAAACTAGGGTTCAAGCTTCTGTCACTCTAGCAACCATCATCTACTTATTACTTCCCAAAGCCTTCCTCTATGCCCAAATCATGGTGAAGTGTCATGTAGTCGACGTTCACGTAACACCACTAGAGGAAAGACAACATACATCTCATCAAAATATCTAACGAATACCAAATTCACATGATTACTTATAACAAGACTTCTCCCTTGTCCCGAGGAACAAATGTAACTACTCACAAAGCATGATCATGTTCAAGATTAGAGGGGTATTGAATATCATTAAGGATATGAACATATGATATTCCACCAAATAAACCAACTAGCATCAACTACGAAGAGTAATGAACACTACTAGCAACCCACATGTACCAATCTGAGGTTTTGAGGCAAAGATTGAATAAAAGAGATGAACTAGTGTTTGAGAGGAGATGGTGCTTATGAAGATTGACGCTCCCACGATGAGAGGATCGTTGGTGATGACGATGGCTTCGATATCTCCCTCCCGGAGGGAAGTTTCCCCGACAGAATCGATCTGTCGGAGCCCTAGATTGCTTCTGCCCAGGTCCCACCTCGAGACGGCGGCGCTTCGTCCCAAAAGCTTCCTTCTATTTTTTTCTAGGTCAAAACCCTCCATATAGAAGAAGATGGACACCAGGGGCTGGCCAGGGGGCCCACAAGCTTGGGAGGCGCGCCCTGGGGAGTAGGGCACGCCCCCAGTCTTGTGGCCACCTGGTGGGTCCCCTTCCATTGTTTCTTCGCCCAATATTTTCTATATATTCCAAAATAATTCTCCGTTAAGTTTTAGGACATTTGGAGTTGTTCAGAATAGGTATCTTAGATTTGCTCCTTTCCGGTCCAGAATTCCAGCTGTCGGCATTCTCCCTCTTTGTGTAAACCTTGTAAAATAAGAGAGAAAAGGCATAAGAATTGTATCTTAAAGTGAAATAACATCCCATAATGCAATAACTATGAACATAAAAACATGATGCAAAATGGACGTATCAACTCCCCCAAGCTTAGATCTCGCTTGTCCTCAAGCGAATGCCGAAATCGACAATCATGTCCACATGTTTAGAGATAGAGGTGTTGAAAAAATAAAATACGGACATGAGGGCATCATGGTCATCCTTAGAACAACAATATATTGTCATATAAATTCTTATGCCAAAGCGATAATTCATTCACAAAGTAAAGTATAGACCAACAACTTTATTGAAAACTAACAAACTAACAAACTTATGAGATCAAAGCTTCAATCAGACACATAGAAAGACAGGGGCTTATAGTTTCGCCTCCTAACCATTTACCTCAAGGGTAACATCAACAATAATACTTTATGATTACCTACATCCCAGTGGATATGTATGTCTTGATCTTTCTGTTGGGGAACGTAGTAATTTCAAAATTTTCCTATGCACACGCAAGATCATGGTGATGCATAGCAACGAGAGGGGAGAGTGTTGTCTACGTACCCTCGTAGACCGACAGCGGAAGCGTTATGACAACGCGGTTGATGTAGTCGTACGTCTTCACGGCCCGACCAATCAAGCACTGAAACTACGACACCTCCGAGTTCTAGCACACGTTCAGCTCGATGACGATCCCCGGACTCCGATCCAGCAAAGTGTTGGGGAAGAGTTCCGTCAGCACGACGGCGTGGTGACGGTCTTGATGTTCTACCGTCGCAGGGCTGCGCCTAAGCACCGCTACAATATTACCGAGGAGTATGGTGGAGGGGGGCACCACACACGGCTAAGAGAACGATCACGAAGATCAACTTGTGTGTCTATGGGGTGCCCCCTGCCCTCGTATATAAAGGAGTGGAGGAGGGGAGGGCCGGCCCTCTCTATGGGGCGCCCTAGGGGAGTCCTACTCCCACCGGGAGTAGGATTCCCCCTTTCCTAGTCCAACTAGGAGTCCTTCCATGTAGTAGGAGTAGGAGACAAGGAAGGGGAAGAGGGAAGAGAAGGAAGGAGGGGGCACCGCCCCTCCCCCTAGTCCAATTCGGACTAGTCAATGGGGGGGGGCGCGGCCTGCCTCTCCCTCTCTCCTGAAGCCTAATAAGGCCCATATACTTCTTCTCCCGTATTCCCGTAACTCCCTGGTACTCCGAAAAATACCCGAACCACTCGGAACCTTTTCGATGTCCGAATATAGTCGTACAATATATCGATCTTTACGTCTCGACCATTTCGAGACTCCTCGTCATGTCCCCGATCTCATCCGGGACTCCGAACTCCTTCGGTACATCAAAACTCATAAACTCATAATATAACTGTCATCGAAACCTTAAGCGTGCGGACCCTACGGGTTCGAGAACAATGTAGACATGACCGAGACACGTCTCCGGTCAATAACCAATAGCGGAACCTGGATGCTCATATTGGCTCCTACATATTCTACGAAGATCTTTATCGGTCAGACCGCATAACAACATACGTTGTTCCCTTTGTCATCGGTATGTTACTTGCCCGAGATTCGATCGTCGGTATCTCAATACCTAGTTCAATCTCGTTACCGGCAAGTCTCTTTACTCGTTCCGTAATACATCATCTCGCAACTAACTCATTAGTTGCAATGCTTGCAAGGCTTATGTGATGTGCATTACCGAGAGGGCCCAGAGATACCTCTCCGACAATCGGAGTGACAAATCCTAATCTCGAAATACGCCAACCCAACATGTACCTTTGGAGACACCTGTAGAGCTCCTTTATAATCACCCAGTTACGTTGTGACGTTTGGTAGCACACAAAGTGTTCCTCCGGTAAACGGGAGTTGCATAATCTCATAGTCATAGGAACATGTATAAGTCATGAAGAAAGCAATAGCAACATACTAAACGATCGAGTGCTAAGCTAACGGAATGGGTCAAGTCAATCACATCATTCTCCTAATGATGTGATCCCGTTAATCAAATAACAACTCTTTGTCTATGGTTAGGAAACATAACCATCTTTGATTAACGAGCTAGTCAAGTAGAGGCATACTAGTGACACTCTGTTTGTCTATGTATTCACACATGTATTATGTTTCCGGTTAATACAATTCTAGCATGAATAATAAACATTTATCATGAAATAAGGAAATAAATAATAACTTTATTATTGCCTCTAGGGCATATTTCCTTCAGTCTCCCACTTGCGCTAGAGTCAATAATCTAGTTCACATTGCCATGTGATTTAACACCAATAGTTCACATCATTATGTGACCAACACTCAAAGGGTTTACTAGAGTCAATAATTTAGTTCACATCGCTATGTGATTAACACCCAAAGAGTACTAAGGTGTGATCATGTTTTGCCTGTGAGAGAAGTTTAGTCAATGGGTCTGCCATATTCAGATCCGTATGTATTTTGCAAATTTCTATGTCAACAATGCTCTGCACGGAGCTACTCTAGCTAATTGCTCCCACTTTCAATATGCATCCAGATTGAGACTTAGAATCATCTGGATCAGTGTCAAAGTTTGCATCGACGTAACCCTTTACGACGAACCTTTTGTCACCTCCGTAATCGAGAAACATATCCTTATTCTACTAAGGATAATTTTGACCGCTGTCCAGTGATCTACTCCTAGATCACTATTGTACTTCCTTGCCAACATCACTGTAGGGTATACAATAGATTTGGTACACAGCATGGCATACTTTATAGAACCTATGGCTGAGGCATAGGGAATGACTTTCATTCTCTTTCTATCTTCTGCCGTGGTCGGGTTTTGAGTCTTACTCAATTTCACACCTTGTAACACAGGCAAGAACTCTTTCTTTGAATGTTCCATTTTGAACTACTTCAAAATCTTGTCAAGGTATGTACTCATTGAAAAAACTTATCAAGCGTCTTGATCTATCTATAGATCTTGATGCTCAATATGTAAGCAACTTCACCGAGGTTTTCTTTGAAAAAATCCTTTCAAACACTCCTTTATGCTTTGCAGAATAATTCTACATTATTTCTGATCAACAATATGTCATTCACATATACTTATCAGGAATGCTGTAGTGCTCCCACTCACTTTCTTGTAAATACAGGCTTCACCGCAAGTCTGTATAAAATTATATGCTTTGATCAACTTATCAAAGCGTATATTCCAACTCCGAGATGCTTGCACCAGTCCATAGGTGGATCGCTGGAGCTTGCATATTTAGTTAACACCTTTAGGATCGAGAAAACCTTCTAGTTGCATCGTATACAACTCTTTTTTAATAAATCCATTAAGGAATGCAGTTTTGTTTATCCATTTGCCAGATTTCATGAAATGCAGCAATTGCTAACATGATCCGGACAGACTTAAGCATAGATACGAGTGAGAAACTCTCATCGTAGTCAATACCTTGAACTTGTCGAAAACGACAATTCTAGCTTTGTAGATAGTAACACTACTATCAGCGTCCGTCTTCCTCTTGAAGATCCATTTATTTTCTATGGCTTGCCGATCATCGGGCAAATCCATCAAAGTCCATACTTTGTTCTCATACGTGGATCATATCTCAGATTTCATGGCCTCAAACCATTTCACGGAATCTGGGCTCATCATTGCTTCCTCATAGTTTGCAAGTTCGTCATGGTCTAGTAACATGACTTCCAGAACAGGATTACCGTACCACTCTGGTGCGGATCTCACTCTGGTTTACCTACGAGATTCGATAGTAACTTGATCTGAAGTTACATGATCATCATCATTAGCTTCCTCACTAATTGGTGTAGTAGTCACAAGAACAGATTTCTGTGATGAACTACTTTCCAATAAGGGAGAAGGTACAATTACCTTATCAAGTTTTCTACTTTCCTCACACTCACTTCTTTCGAGAGAAACTCCTTCTCTGGAAAGGATCCATTCTCAGCAACGAATATCTTGCCTTCAGATCTGTGATAGAAGGTGTACCCAACATTTTCTTTTGGGGATCCTATGAAGACACACTTCTCCGATTTGGGTTTGAGCTTATCAGGTTGAAACTTTTTCATATAAGCATCGCAACCCCAAACTTTAAGAAACGACAACTTTGGTTTCTTGCCAAAACACAGTTCATACGGTGCCGTCTCAACGGATTTAGATGGTGCCCTTTTTAACGTGAATGCAGCTGTCTCTAATGCATAACCCCAAAACTATAGTGGTAAATCGGTAAGAAACATCATAGATTGCACTATATCCAATAAAGTACGGTTATGACATTCGAACACACCATTATGCTGTGGTGTTCCAGGTGGCATGAATTTGTAAAACTATTCCACATTGTTTTAGTTGAAGACCAAACTCATAACTCAAGTATTCATCTCCGCGATCAGATCGTGGAAACCTTATCTTCTTGTCATGATGATTTTCCACTTCACTCTGAAATTCTTTGAACTGTTCAAATGTTTTAGACTTATGTTTCATCAAGTAGATATACCCATATCTACTTAAATCATCTATGAAGGTCAGAAAATAACGATACCCGCCGCGAGCCTCAACACTCATTGGATCGCATACATCAGTATGTTTTATTTCCAATAAGTCAGTTGCTCGCTCCATTGTTCCGGAGAACGGCGTTTTAGTCATCTTGCCCATGAGGCATGGTTCGCAAGCATCAAGTGATTCATAATCAAGTGATTCAAAAAACCCATCAGCATGGAGTTTCTTCATGTGCTTTACACCAATATGACCTAAATGGCAGTGCCACAAATAAGTTGCACTATCATTATTAACTTTGCATCTTTTGGTTTCAATATTATGAATATGTGTATCACTACGATCGAGATCCAACGAACCATTTTCATTGGGTGTGTAACCATATAAGGTTTTATTCATGTAAACAGAACAACAATTTATTCTCTTACTTAAATGAATAACTGTATTGCAATAAACATGATCAAATCATATTTATGCTCAACGCAAACACCAAATAACACTTATTTAGGTTCAACACTAATCCCGAAAGTATAGGGAGTGTGCAATGATGATCATATCAATCTTGGAACTACTTCAAACACACATCGTCACCTTACCCTTAACTAGTCTCTGTTCATTCTGCAACTCCCGATTCAAGTTACTAATCTTAGCAACTGAACTAGTACCAAATACTGAGGGGTTGCTATGAACACTAGTAAAGTACACATCAATAACATGTATATCAAATATACCTTTGTTTACTTTGCCATCCTTTCTTATCCGCCAAATACTTGGGTAGTTCCGCTTCCAGTGACCAGTCCCTTTGCAGTAGAAGCACTTAGTCTCAGGCTCAGGACCAGACTTGGGCTTCTTCACTTGAGCAGCAACTTGCTTGCTATTCTTCTTGAAGTTCCCCTTTTTTTTCCTTTTGCCCTTTTCTTGAAACTAGTGGTCTTGTCAACCATCAACACTTGATGTTTTTCTTGATTTCTACCTTCGTCAATTTCAGCATTACGAAGAGCTTGGGAATCGTTTCCGTTATCCGTTGCATATCATAGTTCATCACGAAGTTCTACTAACTTGGTGATGGTGACTAGAGAATTCTGTCAATCACTATTTTATCTGGAAGATTAACTCCCACTTGATTCAAGCGATTGTAGTACCCAGACAATCTGAGCACATGCTCACTAGTTGAGCGATTCTCCTCCATCTTTTAGCTATAGAACTTGTTGGAGACTTCATATCTCTCAACTCGGGTATTTGCTTGAAATATTAACTTCAACTCCTGGAACATCTCATATGGTCCATGACGTTCAAAACGTCTTTGAAATCCCGATTCTAAGCCGTTAAGCATGGTGCACTAAACTATCAAGTAGTCATCATATTGAGCTAGCCAAACGTTCATAACGTCTGCATCTGCTCCTGCAATAGGTCTGTCACCTAGCGGTGCATCAAGGACATAATTCTTCTGTGCAGCAATGAGGATAAACCTCAGATCACGGATCCAATCCGCATCATTGCTACTAATATCTTTCAACACAATTTTCTCTAGGAACATATCAAAATAAACATATGAAAGCAACAACGCGAGCTATTGATCTACAACATAATTTGCAAAATACTACCAGGACTAAGTTCATAATAAATTTAAGTTCAATTAATCATATTACTTAAGAACTCCCACTTAGATAGACATCCCTCTAATCATCTAAGTGATCGCGTGATCCAAATCAACTAAACCATGTCCGATCATCACGTGAGATGGAGTAGTTTTCAATGGTGAACATCACTATGTTGATCATATCTACTATATGATTCACGCTCGACCTTTCGGTCTCAGTGTTCCGAGGCCATATCTGTATATGCTAGGCTCGTCAAGTTTAACCTGAGTATTCCGCGTGTGCAACTATTTTGCACCCGTTGTATTTGAACGTAGAGCCTATCACACCCGATCATCACGTGGTGTCTCAGCACGAAGAACTTTCGCAACGGTGCATACTCAGGGAGAACACTTATACCTTGAAATTTAGTGAGAGATCATCTTATAAAGCTACTGTCGAACTAAGCAAAATAAGATGTATAAAAGATAAACATCATATGCAATCAAAATATGTGACATGATATGGCCATGATCATCTTGCGCCTTTGATCTCCATCTCCAAAGTACTGTCATGATCTCTATCGTCACCGGCATGACACCATGATCTCCATCATCTTGATCTATATCAATGTGTCGTTACATGGTCGTCTCGCCAACAATTGCTCTTGCAACTATTGCTATCGCATAGCGATAAAGTAAAGCAATTATTTGGCGCTTGCATCTTATGCAATAGAGAGACAACCATAAGGATTTTGCCAGTTGCCGATAACTTCAACAAAACATGATCATCTCATACAACAACTTATATCTCATCACGTCTTGACCATATCACATCACAACATGCCCTGCAAAAACAAGTTAGACGTCCTCTACTTTGTTGTTGCAAGTTTTACGTGGCTGCTACGGGCTTAGCAAGAACCAATCTTACCTACGCATCAAAACCACAACGATAGTTTGTCAAGTTGGTGCTGTTTTAACCTTCGCAAGGACCGGGCGTAGCCACACTCGGTTCAACTAAAGTTGGAGAAACTGACACCCGCCAGCCACCTGTGTGCAAAGCACGTCGGTAGAACCAGTCTCGCATAAGCGTACGCGTAATGTCGGTCCGGGCCGCTTCATCCAACAATACCGCCGAACCAAAGTATGACATGCTGGTAAGCAGTATGACTTATATCGCCCACAACTCACTTGTGTTCTACTCGTGCATAAACATCAACACATAAAACCTAGGCTCTGATACCACTGTTGGGGAACGTAGTAATTTCAAAAAATTTCCTACGCACACGCAAGATCATGGTGATGCATAGCAACGAGAGGGGAGAGTGTTGTCTACGTACCCTCGTAGACCGACAACGGAAGCGTTATGACAACGCGGTTGATGTAGTCGTACGTCTTCACGGCCCGACCGATCAAGCACCGAAACTATGACACCTCCGAGTTCTAGCACACGTTCAGCTCGATGACGATCCCCGAACTCCGATCCAGCAAAGTGTCGGGGAAGAGTTCCGTCAGCACGACGGCGTGGTGAAGATCTTGATGCTCTACCGTCGCAGGGCTTCGCCTAAGCACTGCTACAATATTATCGAGGAGTATGGTGGAGGGGGCACCACACACGGCTAAAAGAACGATCATGAAGATCAACTTGTGTGTCTATGGGATGCCCCCTGCCCCCGTATATAAAGGAGTGCAGGAGGGGAGGGTCGGCCCTCTCTATGGCGCGCCCTAGGGGAGTCCTACCCCCACCGGGAGTAGGATTCCCCTTTTCCTAGTCCAATTAGGAGTCCTTCCATGTAGTAGGAGTAGGAGACAAGGAAGGGGAAGAGGGAAGAGAAGGAAGGAGGGGGCGCCGGCCCTCCCCCTAGTCCAATTCGGACTAGTCAATGGCGGGCGCGCGGCCTACCTCTCCCTCTCTCCTAAAGCCCAATAAGGCCCATATACTTCTTCCCCCGTATTCCCGCAACTCCCCGGTACTCCGAAAAATACCCGAACCACTCGGAACCTTTCCGATGTCCGAATATAGTCATCCAATATATCGATCTTTACGTCTCGACCATTTCGAGACTCCTTGTCATGTCCCCGATCTCATCCGGGACTCCGAACTCCTTCGGTATATCAAAACTCATAAACTCATAATATAACTGTCATCGAAACCTTAAGCGTGCGGACCCTACGGGTTCGAGAACAATGTAGACATGACCGAGACACGTCTCCGGTCAATAACCAATAGCGGAACCTGGATGCTCATATTGGCTCCTACATATTCTACGAAGATCTTTATCGGTCAGACCGCATAACAACATACGTTGTTCCCTTTGTCATCGGTATGTTACTTGCCCGAGATTCGATCGTCGGTATCTCAATACCTAGTTCAATCTCGTTACCGGCAAGTCTCTTTACTCGTTCCGTAATACATCATCTCGCAACTAACTCATTAGTTGCAATGCTTGCAAGGCTTATGTGATGTGCATTACCGAGAGGGCCCAGAGATACCTCTCCGACAATCGGAGTGACAAATCCTAATCTCGAAATACGCCAACCCAACATGTACCTTTGGAGACACCTGTAGAGCTCCTTTATAATCACCCAGTTACGTTGTGACGTTTGGTAGCACACAAAGTGTTCCTCCGGTAAACGGGAGTTGCATAATCTCATAGTCATAGGAACATGTATAAGTCATGAAGAAAGCAATAGCAACATACTAAACGATCGAGTGCTAAGCTAACAGAATGGGTCAAGTCAATCACATCATTCTCCTAATGATGTGATCCCGTTAATCAAATAACAACTCTTTGTCTATGGTTAGGAAACATAACCATCTTTGATTAACGAGCTAGTCAAGTAGAGGCATACTAGTGACACTCTGTTTGTCTATGTATTCACACATGTATTATGTTTCCGGTTAATAAAATTCTAGCATGAATAATAAACATTTATCATGAAATAAGGAAATAAATAATAACTTTATTATTGCCTCTAGGGCATATTTCCTTCACTTTCCACAACACATAGTGCTTGCCAAAAAGAGAAAATATAAAAGGAAGGGTGAAGATCACCATGACTCTTGCATAAAGGTAGAAATTAAAATAAAAGATAGGCCCTTCACAGAGGGAAGCAGAGCTTTTCATGCGCTTTTTGTTGGATGCAAGAAATAGTAATGCAATGGAAAGCCACTTTATATTGCCGCTTGTGATAAAGAACTTTATTATGCAGTCTGTCGCTTTTTTTTTCTTCCCCATCACAAGTTCGTATAAAGCTTATTTTCCTCACAATAAAAGATCATACATATTTAGAGAGCAATTTTTATTGATTCCACTAATGACAACTTACTTGAAGGATCTTACTCAATCCATAGGTAGATATAGTGGACTCTCATGGCAAACTGGGGTAAAGGTTTTTGGATGCACAAGTAGTATGTCTACTTAGTGCGGAATTTTTGGGCTAGCATAGGATGAGAAGCAAGCTCAACATTGTTGGGGAACACAGTAATTTCAAAAAATTTCCGACGCACACGCAAGATCTATCTAGGTGATGCATAGCAACGAGAGGAGAGAGTGTTGTCCATGTACCCTTATAGACCGAAAGCGGAAGCGTTATGACAACGCGGTTGATATAGTCGTACGTCTTCACGATCCGACCGATCCTAGCACCGAAGGTACGACTGAGGTCGAGGGAGAGTTTCCTTAGCACGAAGGCGTGATGACGGTGATGATGAAGTTACCGACGCAGGGCTTCGCCTAAGCACTACAACGATATGACCGAGGTGGAAATCTGTGGAGGGGGGCACCGCACACAACTAAACAATCAACTTGTGTGTTCTAGGGTGCCCCCTTACCCCCGTATATAAAGGAGCAAGGGGGAGGCCGGCCGACCCTATAGGGGCGCGCCCCAAGTAGGATTCCTACTAGGAATAGGAATCCTATTCCTAGTAGGTTTCCAACAAGGAAGAGAGGGGGAAGGAAGGAGAGGGAGAAGGAAAGGGGGGCGCCGCCCCCCTTCCCTAGTCCAATTCGGACCCAAGGGGGAGGGGGTGCGCGGCCTGCCCTAGCCGCCCCTCTCTCTCTCCACTAAGGCCCATGAGGCCCATTAGTTCCCCCGGGGGGTTCCGGTAACCCTTCGACACTCCGGTTTTATCCGAAACTTCTCCAGAATATTTCCGGTGTCCGAATATAGTCGTCCAATATATCAATCTCTATGTCTCGACCATTTCGAGACTCCTCGTCATGCCCGTGATCACATCCAGGACTCCGAACTATCTTCGGTACATCAAAACACATAAACTCATAATACCGATCGTCATCGAACGTTAAGCGTGCGGACCCTACGGGTTCGAGAACTATGTAGACATGACCGAGACTCGCTTCCGGTCAATAACCAATAGAGGAACCTGGATGCTCATATTGGTTCCTACATATTCTACGAAGATCTTTATCGGTCAAACCTCATAACAACATAGGTTGTTCCCTTTGTCATCGGTATGTTACTTGCCCGAGAGTCGATCGTCGATATCTCAATACCTAGTTCAATCTCGTTACCAGCAAGTCTCTTTACTCATTCCGTAATGCAACATCCCGTAACTAACTCATTAGTCACATTGCTTGCAAGGCTTATAGTGATGTGCATTACCGAGAGGGCCCAGAGGTATGTCTCCGACAATCGGAGTGACAAATCCTAATCTCGATCTATGCCAACTAAACAAACACCATCGATGACACCTGCAGAGCATCTTTATGATCACCCAGTTATGTTGTGATTATTGATAGCACACTAAGTGTTCCTCTGGTATTCGGGAGTTGCATAATCTCATAGTCATAGGAACATGTATAAGTCATGAAGAAAGCAATAGCAACAAAATAAACGATCATAGTGCTAAGCTAACGGAAGGGTCTTGCCCATCACATCATTCTCTAATGATGTGATCCCGTTCATCAAATGACAACACATGTCTATGGCTAGGAAACTTAACCATCTTTGATTAACGAGCTAGTCAAGTGGAGGCATACTAGGGACACCCTGTTTGTCTATGTATTCACACATGTATCAAGTTTCCAGTTAATACAATTCTAGGATGAATAATAAATATTTATCATGATATGAGGAAATATAAATAAAAACTTTATTATTGCCTCTAGGGCATATTTCCTTCAGTCTCCCACTTGCACTAGAGTCAATAATCTAGTTCACATCGTCATGTGATTTAACACCAATAGTTCACATATTTATGTGATTAGTTCACATCTCCATGTGACTAATACCCAAAGGGTTTACTAGAGTCAATAATCTAAGTTCACATCGGTATGTGATTAACACCCAAAGAGTGATCATGTTTTCCTTGTGAGAAAATTTAGTCAACGGGTCTGCCACATTCAGAGTCGTATGTATTTTGCAATATTTTCTATGTCTACAATGCTCTACACGGAGCTACTCTAGCTAATTGCTCCCACTTTCAATATGTATCCAGATTGAGACTCAGAGTCATCCAGATCGGTGTCAAAACTTGCATCGACGTAACTCTTTGCGACGAACTTTTTGTCACCTCCATAACCGAGAAACATATCCTTATTCCACTAAGGATAATTTTGACCGATGTCCAGTGATCCACTCCTGGATCACTATTTTACCCTCTTGCCAAACTCTTGGTGAGGTACACTATAGGTATGGTACACAACATAGCATACTTTATAGAACCTATGGCTGAGGCATAGGGAATGACTTTTCATTATCTTTCTATTTTCTGCCGTGGTCGGGTTGTGAGTCTTCACTCAACTTCACACCTTGCAACACAGGCAAGAACTCCTTCTTTGACGGTTCCATTTTGAATTACTTCAAAATCTTGTCAAGGTATGTACTCATTGAAAAATATATCAAGCGTCTTGATCTATCTCTATATATCTTGATGCTCAATATGTAAGTAGCTTCACCGAGGTCTTTCTTTGAAAAATTATTATTCAAGTATCCTTTTATGCTATTCAGAAATTCAGTATCATTTCCGATCAACAATATGTCATCCACATATAATATCAGAAATGCTACAGAGCTCCCACTCACTTTCTTGTAAATACATGCTTCTCCAAAAGTATGTATAAAACCATATACTTTGATCACACTATCAAAGCGTATATTCCAACTCCGAGATGCTTGCACCAGTCCATAGATGGATCACTAGAGCTTGCACACTTTGTTAGCACCTTTAGCATTGACAAAACCTTCTTGTTGCATCATATACAACTCTTCTTTAAGAAATCCATTAAGGAATGTAGTTTTGAAATCCATTTGCCAGATTTCATAAAATGTGGCAATTGCTAACATGATTCGAACATACTTAAGCATCGTTACGAGTGAGAAAATCTCATCATAGTCAACACCTTGAACTCGTCAAAAACTTTTTGCGACAATTCGAGCTTTGTAGATAGTAACACTACTATCAGCGTCCGTCTTCCTCTTGAAGATCCATTTATTCTCAATGGCTCGGCGATCGTCGGGCAAGTCAATCAAAGTCCATACATTGTTCTCATACATGGATCCCATCTCAGATTTCATGGCCTCAAGCCATTTTTTCAGAATCTGGGCTCATCATCGCTCCCTCCGTTCGTATGTTCGTCATGGTCTAGTAACATGACTTCCAGAAAGGATTACCCTACCACTCTGGTGCGGACCATACTCTGGTTGACCTACGAGCTTCGGTAATAACTTGATCTGAATTTTCATGATCATCATCATTAGCTTCCTCACTAATTGGCGTAGGAATCACTAGAATTGATTTCTGTGATGAACTACTTTCCAATTCGGGAGTAGGTACAATTACCTCATCAAGTTCTACTTTCCTCCCACTCACTTATTTCGAGAGAAACTTCTTCTCTAGAAAGGATCCATTCTTAGCAACGAATATCTTGCCTTCGGATCTGTGATAGAAGGTGTACCCAACAGTTTCCTTTGGGTATCCTATGAAGACGCATTTCTCTGATTTGGGTTCAAGCTTATCGGGTTGAATTTTTTTCACATAAGCATCATAGCCCCAAACTTTAAGAAACGACAACTTAGGTTTCTTGCTAAACCGCAGTTCATATGGTGTCGTCTCAACGGATTTAGATGGTGCCCTATTTAACGTGAATGCAGCTGTCTCTAATGCATAACCCCAAAATGATAGTGGTAAATTGGTAAGAGACATCATAGATCTCACCATATCTAATAAAGTACGGTTATGACGTTCGAACACACCATTACGCTGTGGTGTTCTACTACCTCTTGAGCACTATGTTGGTTTTCCCCGAAGAGGAAGGGATGATGCAGCAAAGTAGCATAAATATTTCCCTCAGTTTTTGAGAACCAAGGTATCAATCCAGTAGGAGGCTACGCGCGAGTCCCTCGCACCTGCACAAAACAAATAAATCCTCGCAACCAACGCGATAAGGGGTTGTCAATCCCTACACTGCCACTTACGAGAGTGAGATATGATAGATATGATAAGATAATATTTTTGGTATTTTTGTGATAAAGATGCAAAGTAAAATAAAAGCAAAGTAAAAAGCAAAGGAAATAACTAAGTATTGGGAGATTAATATAATGAAGATAGATCCGGGGGCCATAGGTTTCACTAGTGGCTTCTCTCGAGAGCATAAGTATTCTACGGTGGGTGAACAAATTACTGTTGAGCAATTGACAGAATTGAGCATAGTTATGAGAATATCTAGGTATGATCATGTATATAGGCATCACGTCCGAGACAAGTAGACTGACTCCTGCCTGCATCTACTACTATTACTCCACTCATCGACCGCTATCCAACATGCATCTAGAGTATTAAGTTAATGAAAATAGAGTAACACCTTAAGCAAGATGACATGATGTAGAGGGATAAACTCATGCAATATGATGAAAACCCCATCCTGTTATCCTTGATGGCAACAATACAATATGTGCCTTGCTGCCCCTCCTATCACTGGGAAAGGACACCGCAAGATTGAACCCAAAGCTAAGCACTTCTCCCATTGCAAGAAAGATCAATCTAGTAGGCCAAACCAAACTGATAATTCAAAGAGACTTGCAAAGATAACCAATCATACATAAAATAATTCAGAGAAGATTCAAATATTGTTCATAGATAGACTTGATCATAAACCCACAATTCATCGGTCTCAACAAACACACCGCAAAAAGAAGATTACATCGAATAGATCTCCACAAGAGAGGGGGTGAACATTGTATTGAGATCCAAAAAGAGAGAAGAAGCCATCTAGCTACTAACTATGGACCCGTGGGTCTGAGGTAAACTACTCACACTTCATCGGAGGGGCTATGGTGTTGATGTAGAAGCCCTCCGTGATCGATGCCCCCTCCGGCGAAGCTCCGGAATAGGCCCCAAGATGGGATCTCGTGGATACAGAAAGTTGCAGCGGTGGAATTAGGGTTTTGGCTCTGTATCTGATCGTTTGGGGGTACGTAGGTATATATAGGAGGAAGGAGTACGTCGGTGGAGCAACAGGCGGCCCACGAGGGTGGAGGGCGTGCTTGGTGGGGGTAGGCGCACCCCCTACCTCGTGGCCTCCTATTTTGTTTCTTGACGTAGGGTCCATGTCCCCTGGATCATGTTCGGTGAGAAAATCACGTTCCCGAAGGTTTCATTCCGTTTGGACTCCATTTGGTATTCCTTTTCTTCGAAACCCCCAAATAGGCAAAAAACAGCAATTCTGGGCTGGGCCCCCGGTTAATAGGTTAGTCCCAAAAATAATATAGAAGTGTATAATAAAGCCCAATAATGTCCAAAACAGAATATAATATAGCATGGAACAATGAAAAATTATAGATATGTTGGAGACGTATCAGATTTCCCTTTAACCAAAGTTTACCCAGACCGTGTAGCCATGGATCACCATCACTTTCTTGCACATGATCGTCCTGACATTGCCATTCCTTATAACTTGGCCTATAACATTGACACTCGTGATGTTATCCCCTTGCTTGCACATCCTTGGTTTGATTTTGTTGCCAGGGGCGGATACCAGATTATGCCTGCAGACATCCTCGCCTACTGGAATGCTCACGCTGCTGCAGAGGTTGCACAGGCACCTCCACAGTGGGATCAGTGGATGCCCACTCCTCAGTAGTGGGATGAATGGATGCCTGGTCCTCAAGATCCATACTACCCTCCAGGCTACTGATTTACTACCAAGTTAGGCCAAAAGCCTAAGCTTGGGGGAGTACGTGTTCTCACCGACATTATATTCATGTTCACATATCATTTCCTTTGTCGGTGTTCACATTTTTTGATTGTATCGTCCATGCTTAGATTTTTTTCTTGCTTTCTTCTTGTGTGTTTGAAAAACTTCAGAAAAACCAAAAAAAATTAGTTGTAGTAATTTACTTTCTATGCATGCTTAGTAGTAGCACTAAAAACAAAATCCAAAAAGATTTCCTTGTTCTTCTTTTGCTTGTTGGGAGCTTTCCCGTGTAAATAGTTTTTCTCGTTTTTGCTTATTATTTGCTTGTTGAAGAAAAACCAAAAACTCCAAAAATATTTCAGTATGTTTCTCTGAAATTCTTTTCTTTTATTCGAGTTGTACCGAGGAGAAGACCACAATGAAAATGTTGAGTGGCTCTCATATGAATAACTGTTGAACTAATAAGAACCCATTTTACCTTGTCTTCTCCTTTTGAATAAAATGTTTTGCAGATTCCGGCTTAGTCCATGGTAAACTACTCACACATCATCGGAGAGGCTATGGTGTTGATGTAGAAGCCCTCCGTGATCGATGCCCCTCCGGCGGAGCTCCGGAACAGGCCCCAAGATGGGATCTCATGGATACAGAAAGTTACGGCGGTGGAATTAGGGTTTTGGCTCTGTATCTGATCGTTTGGGGGTACATAGGTATATATAGGAGGAAGAAGTATGTCGGTGGAGCAACAGGGAGCCCACGAGGGTGGAGGGCGCTCTTGGGGGGTAGGCGCGCCCCTTACCTCGTGGCCTTCTTGTTGGTTGCTTGAGGTAGGGTCCAAGTCTCCTGGGTCTTGTTCGGTGAGAAAATCACGTTCCTGAAGGTTTCATTCCGTTTGGACTCTGTTTGATATTCCTTTTCTTCGAAACCCTAAAATAGGCAAAAAAAACAGCAATTCTGGGTTGGGCCTCTGGTTAATAGGTTAGTCCCAAAAATAATATAAAAGTGGATAGTAAAGCCCAATAATGTCCAAAACAGTAGATAATATAGCATGGAGCAATAAAAAATTATAGATACGTTGGAGACGTATCAAGCATCCCCAAGCTTAATTCCTGCTCGTCCTCGAGTAGGTAAATGATAAAAACAGATTTTTTGATGCAGAGTGTTACTTGGCATGATTTTAATGTAATTCTTCTTAATTGTGGTATGAATATTCAGATCCGAAAGATTCAAGGCAAAAGTTCATATTGACATAAAAATAATAATACTTCAAGCATACTAACAAAGCAATTATGTCTTCTCAAAATAACATGGCCAAAGAAAGTTCATCCCTACAAAATCATATAGTTTAGTCATGCTCCATTTTCGTCACACAAGAATGCTCTCATCATGCACAACCCTGATGACAAGCCAAGCAATTGTTTCATACTTTAGTAATCTCAAACCTATAAACTTTCACGCAATATATGAGCGTGAGCCATGGACATAGCACTATGGGTGGAATAGAATATAATGAGGGGGGTTATGTGGAGAAGACAAAAAGGAGAAAGTCTCACATCAACGAGGCTAATCAATGGGCTATGGAGATGCCCACCGATTGATGTTAATGCAAGGAGTAGGCATTGCCATGCAACAGATGCACCAGAGCTATAAATTTATGAAAGCTCAACAAAAGAAACTAAGTGGGTGTGCATCCAACTTGCTTGCTCACGAAGACCTAGGGCACTTGAGGAGGCCCATTGTTGGAATATACAAGCCAAGTTCTATAATGAAAATTCCCACTAGTATATGAAAGTGACAAAACAAGAGACTCTCTATCATGAATATTACGGTGCTACTTTGAAGCACAAGTGTGGCAAAGGATAGTAACATTGTCCCTTCTCTCTTTTTCCCTCATTTTTTTATAATTCCTCACTTGGGACAATGTTCTAGAAAATGATGATCATCACACTCCTATTTATTTTACAACTCAATGATTACAACTTGATACTAAAACAAAAGATGACTCTATATGCCTCCGGCGGTGTACCGGGATATGCAATGGACCAAGAGTGACATTTATGAAAGAATTATGAACGGTGGCTTTGCCACAAATACTATGTCAACTACATGATCATGCTAAGCAATATGACAATAATGAATGTGTCATGATAAACGGAATGGTGGAAAGTTGCATGGCAATATATCTCGGAATGGCTATGGAAATGCCATAATAGGTAGGTATGGTGGCTGTTTTGAGGAAGATATAAGGAGGTTTATGTGTGAAAGAGCGTATCATATCACGGGGTTTGGATGCACCGGCGAAGTTTGCGCCAACTCTCAATGTGAGAAAGGGCAATGCACGGTACCGAAGAGGCTAGTAAGGATGGAAGGGTGAGAGTGCGTATAATCCATGGACTCAACATTAGTCATAAAGAACTCACATACTTATTGCAAAAATCTACAAGTCATCAAAAACCTCGGTACTACGCGCATGCTCCTAGGGGGATAGATTGGTAGGAAAAGACCATCGCTCGTCCCCGACCGCCACTCATAAGGAGGACAATCAAATAACACCTCATGTTTCAAATTTGTTACATAACGTTTACCATACGTGCATGCTACGGGACTTGCAAACTTCAACACAAGCATTTCTCAATTTCACAACTACTCAACTAGCACGACTTTGATATTATTACCTCCATATCTCAAAACAATCATCAAGCATCAAACTTTTCTTAGTACTCAAAACACTCATAAGAAATTTTACTAATCTTGAATACCTAGCATATTAGGATTTTAAGCAAATTACCATGCTATTTAAGACTCTCAAAATAATCTAAGTGAAGCATGAGAGATCAATAGTTTCTATAAAACAAATCCACCACCGTTCTCTAAAAGATATAAGTGAAGTACTAGAGCAAAACTATATAACTCAAAAGATATAAGCAAAGCACATAGAGTATTCTAACAAATTCCAAATCATGTATGGCTCTCTCAAAAGGTGTGTACATCAAGGATGATTGTGGTAAACTAAAAAGTAAAGACTCAAATCATACAAGACGCTCCAAGCAAAACACATATCATGTGGTGAATAAAAATATAGCTCCAAGTAAAGTTACCGATAGAAGTAGACGAAAGAGGGGATGCCTTCCGGGGCATCCCCAAGCTTTGGCTTTTAGGTGTCCTTAGATTATCTTGGGGTGCCATGGGCATCCCAAAGCTTAGGCTCTTTCCACTCCTTGTTCCATAATCCATCAAATCTTTACCCAAAACTTGAAAACTTCACAACACAAAACTCAAAGTAGAAAATCTCGTGAGCTCCGTTAGCGAAAGAAAACAAAAGACCACTTCAAGGTACTGTAATGAACTCATTCTTTATTTATATTTGTGTTAAACCTACTGTATTCCAACTTCTCTATGGTTTATAAACTATTTTATTATCCATAGATTCATCAAAATAAGCAAACAACACACGAAAACAGAATCTGTCAAAAACAGAACAGTCTGTAGTAATCTGTAGCTAGCGCAAGATCTGGAACCCCAAAAATTCTAAAATAAATTTCTGGACTTGAGGAATTTATATATTAATCATCTGCAAAAATAATTAACTAAATAGCACTTTCGAAATAAAAATGGCAGCAGTTCTCGTGAGCGCTAAAGTTTCTGTTTTTTACAGCAAGTTTAACAAGACTTTCCCCAAGTCTTCCCAACGGTTCTACTTGGCACAAACACTAATTAAACACAAACAAAACAACCAAAACAAAGTCTAGATAAATTATTTATTACTAAACAGGAGCAAAAATCAAGGAATAAAAATAAAATTGGGTTGCCTCCCAACAAGCGCTATCGTTTAACGCCCCTAGCTAGGCATAACAAGCAAGGATAAATCTAGGTATTGCCATATTTGGTTGGCAATTATTCAATGAGGCATCTACCATCTTTAGGAATTTATTTATTTTTATTAATTATCAAACTTTTAGGCACAAGATCAAAAAATTCATTTGTAACAAATGGTTCCTTAATGATAGCAAAAAGATTGGGATGAATACTTATAGATTTGAGATCCGCAGTTTCCTTACTAGAGGATTCACCCTTATTTTTAGGAACATACATAAGATAGGCAATTTTAGTGGGAGGACTTGGAGTATTCTTTACGGAAGAAAAAGCGGTTCCCAAGTTGGTAATAATATCCTCAAGTTTATCGATTCTAGTGGAATCGTGATTTATTTTCTCATTAACTATGGGTTCCTTCTCTTTAATATTTTTCAAAGTGACTCCTACTTTAGATCCATATTGAGAGATTCGGTTGTGGATATTTTTATCCAAATTTTCAGTTAACTCTACGGTAGCAACCTTATTTTCAATAATTTCAAGTCTTTGCATTACATGCTCCAAAGTTAATACAGTTCCATTAACCAAAAGAGGGGGTGAGCCAAACAAATCTATCATAGCATTATAAGAATCAAAAGTATGGCTACCCAAGAAGTTCCCTCCAGTAATAGTATCAAGGACATATCTGTGCCAAGGAGTAACGCCTACATAAAAATTGCGAAGAAGAACGGAAGTAGATTGCATCCTGGTAGATCTATTTTGAGCATTGCAAATTCTATACCAAGCGTCTTTTAGATTTTCTCCCTCCCTTTGCTTAAAATTTAGAATTTCATTTTCGGGAGACAACGGAGAAGATAAGGGACTAGCCATAATGATAAGCAAACGAACTAACGCGCAAGCAAACAAAAAGCAAGCGGGAAAAAAGAGGCAAACAAGAAAGAGAAGGAGGATAGAGAGAGAGGGCGAATAAAATGACAAGGGTGAAGTGGGGCAGAGGAAAACGAGAGGAAAATGGAAAATAATGTAACGCGGGAGATAAGGGTATGTGATGGGTACTTGGTATATTGACTTTTGCGTAGACCTCCCCGGCAACGGCGCCAGAAATCCTTCTTGCTACCTCTTGAGCACTGCGTTGGTTTTCCCCGAAGAGGAAGGGATGATGCAACAAAGTAGCGTAAGTATTTCCCTCAGTTTTTTGAGAACCAAGGTATCAATCCAGTAGGAGGCTACACGCGAGTCCCTCGCACCTACACAAAACAAATAAATCCTCGCAACCAACGCGATAAGGGGTTGTCAATCCCTACACTGCCACTTACGAGAGTGAGATCTGATAGATATGATAAGATAATATTTTTGGTATTTTTGTGATAAAGATGAAAGTAAAATAAAAGCAAAGTAAAAAGCAAAGGAAATAACTAAGTATTGGGAGATTAATATGATGAAGATAGACCCGGGGGCCATAGGTTTCACTAGTGGCTTCTCTCGAGAGCATAAGTATTCTACGGTGGGTGAACAAATTACTGTTGAGCAATTGACAGAATTGAGCATAGTTATGAGAATATATAGGTATGATCATGTATATAGGCATCACGTCCGAGACAAGTAGACCGACTCCTGCCTACATCTACTACTATTACTCCACTCACCGACCGCTATCCAGCATGCATCTAGAGTATTAAGTTAATGAAAACAGAGTAACGCCTTAAGCAAGATGACATGATGTAGAGGGATAAACTCATGCAATATGATGAAAACCCCATCTTGTTATCCTCGATGGCAACAATACAATACGTGCCTTGCTGCCCCTCCTGTCACTAGGAAAGGACACCGCAAGATTGAACCCAAAGCTAAGAACTTCTCCCATTGCAAGAAAGATCAATCTAGTAGGCCAAACCAAACTGATAATTCGAAGAGACTTGCAAAGATAACCAATCATACATAAAATAATTCAGAGAAGATTCAAATATTGTTCATAGATAGACTTGATCATAAACCCACAATTCATCGGTCTCAACAAACACACCGCAAAAAGAAGATTACATCGAATAGATCTCCACAAGAGAGGGGGTGAACATTGTATTGAGATCCAAAAAGAGAGAAGAAGCCATCTAGCTACTAACTATGGACCCGTGGGTCTGAGGTAAACTACTCACACTTCATCGGAGGGGCTATGGTGTTGATGTAGAAGCCCTCCGTGATCGATGCCCCCTCCGGCGGAGCTCCGAAATACGCCCCAAGATGGGATCTCGCGGATACAGAAAGTTGCGGCGGTGGAATTAGGGTTTTGGCTCCCTATCTGATCATTTGGGGGTACGTAGGTATATGTAGGAGGAAGGAGTACGTCGGTGGAGCAACAGGGGGCCCACGAGGGTGGAGGGCGTGCTTGGTGGGGGTAGGCGCACCCCCCTACCTCGTGGCCTCCTCTTTTGTTTCTTGACGTAGGGTTCAAGTTCCCTAGATCACGTTCGGTGAGAAAATCACGTTCCCGAAGGTCTCATTCCGTTTGGACTCCGTTTGATATTCTTTTTCTTCGAAACCCCAAAATAGGCAAAAAAACAGCAATTCTGGGCTGGGCCTCCGGTCAATAGGTTAGTCCCAAAAATAATATAAAAGTGGATAATAAAGCCCAATAATGTCCAAAATAGTAGATAATATAGCATGGAGCAATCAAAAATTATAGATACGTTGGAGACGTATCATGTTCCAGATGGCGTGAGTTGCGAAACTATTCGACATTGTTTCAATTGAAGGCCAAACTCATAACTCAAATATTTCGTCTCCACGATCAGATTGTAGAAACTTTATTTTCTTGTTAAAATGATTCTCCACTTCACTCTGAAATTCTTTGAACTTTTCAAATGTTTCAGACTTGTGTTTCATTAAGTAGATATACTCACATATGCTCAAATCATCTGTGATGGTCAGAAAATAACGATACCCGCCACGAGCCTCAACACTCATCGGATCACATACATCGGTATGTATCATTTCCAATAAGTCAGTGGCTCGCTCCATTGTTCTGGAGAACGGAGTCTTAGTCATCTTGCCCATGATGCATGGTTCGCAAGCATCAAATGATTCATAATCAAGTGATTCCAAAAGTCCATCCGCATGGAGTTTCTTCATGCGCTTTACACCAATATGACCTAAACGGCGGTGCCACAAGTATGTTGCACTATCATTATCAACTTTGCATCTTTTGGCATCGATATTATGAATATGTGTATCACTACAATCGAGATTCAATGAACCATTTATATTAAGTGTATGACCATAGAAGGTTTTATTCATGTAAACAGAACAACAATTATTCTTTGACTTAAATGAATAACCATATTGCAATAAACATGACCCAATCATATTCATGCTCAACGCAAACACCAAATAACATTTATTTTATGTTTAACACTAACCTCGAAGGTAAAAAGGAGTGTGCAATGGTGATCTTATCAACCTTGGAATTATTTCCAACACACATCGTCACCTTGTCCTTAACTAGTCTCTGTTCATTTTGCAACTCCTATTTCGAGTTACTAATCATAGCAACTGAACCAATATCAAATACCCAGGGGTTACTATGAACACTAGTAAAGTACACATAAATAACATGTATATCATATATACTTGTGTTCACTTTGCCATCCTTCTTATCTGCCAAGTATTTGGGGCAGTTCCGCTTCCTAGTGACAATTTCCTTTGCAGTAGAAGCACTCAGTTTCAGGCTTGGGTCTAGCTTTGAGCTTCTTCATGGGAGTGGCAACTTGCTTGCCATTCTTCTTGAAGTTCCCTTTCTTTCCCTTGCCCTTTTACTTGAAACTAGTGATCTTGTCAACCATCAACATTTGATGCTTTTCTTGATTTCTACCTTCGTTGATTTCAGCATCACGAAGAGCTCGGGAATTGTTTTGGTCATCCCTTGCATGTTATAGTTCATCACGAAGTTCCAGTAACTTGGTGATAGTGACTAGAGAATTCTGTCAATCATTATCTTATCTGGAAGATTAACTCCCATTTGATTTAAGCGATTGTAGTACTCAGACATTCTGAGCACATGCTCACTGTGACCTATTCTCCTCCATTTTGTAGGCAAAGTACTTGTCAGAGGTCTCATACCTCTCGACTCGGGCATGAGTCTGAAATACCAATTTCAGCTCTTGGAACATCTTATATGCTCTGTGGCATTCAAAACATTTTTGATGCCCCGGTTCTAAGCCGTAAAGCATAGCACACTAAACTATCAAGTAGTCATCATACCGAGCTTGCCAAACGTTCATAACATCTGCATCTGCTCCTGCAATAGGTCCGTCACCTAGCGGTGCATCAAGGACATAATTCTTCTGTGCAATAATGAGGATAATCCTCAGTTCACGGAGCTAGTACGCATCATTGCTACTAACATCTTTCAACATAGTTTTCTCTAGAACATATCATAAATTAAACGAGGAAGCTATACGCGAGCAATTGATCTACGACATAGATATACAAATACTATCAGGACTAAGTACATGATAAATTTAAGTTCAATTAATCATATTACTTAAGAACTCCCACTTATATAGACATCCCTCTGATCATCTAAATGATCACGTGATCCATATCAACTAAACCATGTCCGATCATCACATGAGATGGAGTAGTTTTCAATGGTGAACATCACTATGTTGATCATATCTACTATATGATTAATGTTCGACCTTTCGGTTTCAGTGTTCCGAGGCCATATCTGCATATGCTAGGCTCGTCAAGTTTAACCCGAGTATTCTGCATGTGCAAAACTAGCTTGCACCAGTTTTATGTGAATGTAGAGCTTATCACACCTGATCATCACGTGGTGTCTCAGCACGAAGAACTGTCGCAACGGTGCATACTCAGGGAGAACACTTATACCTTGAAATTTTAGTAAGGGATCATCTCATAATGCTACCATCATACTAAGCAAAATAAGATGCATAAAAGATAAACATCACATGCAATCAAAAATATGTGACATGATATGGCCATTATCATCTTATGCCTTTGATCTCCTTCTCAAAAGTACCGTCATGATCTCCATCGTCACCGGCATGACACCATGATCTCTATCAATGTGTCATAACATGGTCGTCTCACCAACTATTGCTTTTGCAACTATTGCTATCGCATAGCGATAAAGTAAAGCAATTGTATGGCACTTGCATCTTATGCAATAAAGAGACAACCATAAGGCTCCTGCCAGTTGCCGATAACTTTAACAAAACATGATCATCTCATACAACAATTTATATCTCACGTCTTGACCATATTACATCACAACATGCCCTGCAAAAACAAGTTAGACGTCCTCTACTTTGTTGTTGCAATTTTTACGTGGCTGCTACCGGCTTAGCAAGAACCGTTCTTACCTACGCGTCAAAAACCACAATGATTTTCCGTCAAGTGTGATGTTTTAACCTTCAACAAGGACCGGGCGTAGTCACACTCGATTCAACTAAAGCTAGAGAAACATGCACCCACTAGCCATCTGTGTGCGAAGCATGTCGGTAGAACCAGTCTCATGAACGCGGTCATGTAATGTCGGTCTGGGCTGCTTCATCCAACAATATCACCGAATCAAAGTATGACATGCTGGTAAGCAGTATGACTATTATCTCCCACAACTCTTTGTGTTCTGCTCATGCATATAACATCTACGCATAGACCTGGCTCTGATACCATTATTGGGAACGCAGTAATTTCAAAAATTTCTACGCACACGCAAGATCTATCTAGGTGATGCATAGCAACGAGAGGAGAGAGTATTGTCCACATACCCTTGTAGACCGAAAGCGGAAGCGTTATGACAACGCGGTTGATGTAGTCGTACGTCTTCATGATCTGGCCGATCCTAGCACCGAAGGTACGACTCCTCCGTGATCTGCACACGTTTAGCTCGGTGACATCCCACGAACTCTAGATCTAGCTGAGGTCGAGAGAGAGTTTCGTCAGCACGACGGCGTGATGACGGTGATGATGAAGTTACCGACGCAGGGCTTCGCCTAAGCACTATAACGATATGACCGAGGTGGAAATCTGTGGAGGGGGGCACCGCACACGGCTAAACAATCGACTTGTGTGTTATAGGGTGCCCCTACCCCCGTATATAAATGAGTAAGGGGGAGGCCGGCCGGCCCTATAGGGGCGGCCCCAAGTAGGATTCCTACTAGGAATAGGAATCCTATTCCTAGTAGGTTTCCAACAAGGAAGAGAGGGGGAAGGAAGGAGAGGCAGAGAGGGAGAAGGGAAGGGGGGTGCCTAGCCGCCCCTCTCTCTCCACTAAGGCCCATAAGGCCCATTAGTTCCCCCGGGGGGTTCCGGTAACCCTCCAGCACTCTGGTTTTATCCGAAACTTCTCCGGAATATTTCCGGTGTCCGAATATAGTCATCCAATATATCAATCTTTATGTCTCGACCATTTCGAGACTCCCTGTCATGTCCATGATCCCAGCTGGGACTCCAAACTATCTTCGGTGCATCAAAACACGTAAACTCATAATATCAATCGTCATCGAACGTTAAGCGTGCGGACCCTATGGGTTCGAGAACTATGTAGACATGACCGAGACTCACTTCCGGTCAATAAGCAATAGCGGAACCTGGATGCTCATATTGGTTCCTACATATTCTATGAAGATCTTTATCGGTCAAACCGCATAACAACATACATTGTTCCCTTTGTCATCGGTATGTTACTTGTCCGAGATTCGATCGTGGTATCTCAATACCTAGTTCAATCTCGTTACTGGCAAGTCTCTTTACTTGTTCCGTAATGCAACATCTCATAACTAACTCATTAGTCACATTGCTTGCAAGGCTTATAGTGATGTGCATTATCGAGAGGGCCCAGAGATACCTCTCTGACAATCGGAGTGACAAATCCTAATCTCGATCTATGCCAACTCAACAAACACCATCAGAGACACCTGTAGAGCATCTTTATGATCACCCAGTTATGTTGTGACGTTTGATAGCACACTAAGTGTTCCTCCGGTATTCTGGAGTTGCATAATCTCATAGTCATAGGAACATGTATAAGTCATGAAGAAAGCAATAGCAACAAACTAAACGATCATAGTGCTAAGCTAACGGATGGGTCTTGTCCATCACATCATTCTCTAATGATGTGATCCCGTTCATCAAATGACTACACATGTCTATGGCTAGGAAACTTTTAACCATCTTTGATTAACGAGCTAGTCAAGTAGAGGCATACTAGGGACACTCTGTTTGTCTATGTATTCACACATGTATCAAGTTTCCGGTTAATACAATTCTAGCATGAATAATAAACATTTATCATGATATAAGGAAATACAAATAACAACTTTAGTATTGCCTCTAGGGCATATTTCCTTCAAACATGTTGGAGGATCCATGGCAATATAACTTCTATTTGGATATAAGGGAACATAACACATTATGTTGTCTTCCTTCTCCAACATCAACTTATTAGCATATAATATTTTAATGAGTGCTCACAATCACAAAAGATGTCATCTATATGTGAAATGTAGCGACCCGACCTCAAACGGTCAAGTCTCTGTGCTTCAGTGTCATCCCTGGATCGGTAATACTGACACACACAGTACTCGAGGATTTATAACAGAGTAGCAATCACACACTTATTACATCGAATGTCTCAAAAGAGAACTTATTACAATAAATATGGCTTAAGGCCATCTGATATGATAACAATGGAAGGCTTGGAAGATAAAGTGAGTCCATCAACTCCAACGACATAGCTAAGCTGCACGGCAACGACCTAATGAACCTTACTCCTCGTCTGAAAAGTCTGCAACATAATACGCTGCAGCCCGAAAACGGGCCAGCACATGGAATATGCTGGCGAAGTAACACAGTAGAGCAAGAACAGAATAATGCTATCACTACATGCATATTTGGCTGGTGGAAAGCTCTATGGTTATAGTTTTTGCGAAAAGCCAATTTTTCCCTACAACAAAGGAATAAATTTTATTTAGCCATCATGGTAGTTGAAACATCATTAAGAAGGTTCCTCCAACTCGATCCCAATTAAAGTAGTTAACAAACCAACAATATTATTTAATAGTGATGAGATACTTAGGATACTCCAAGTACTAGATACTCAAGATGTCCATAACCAGGGACACAGCTAACCATGATTAGTTTATACACTCTGTAGAGGTTTGCGCACTTTTCCCCACAGGACTCGATCTCCTCCATTGGATTTCTCGCACTACATGGTGTTTGAGAAACGGATGACCGAGACACAGTCTTTCACAAGCATTAACCCCTTACTCCGGGCAGACCATACCAACCTACATCCCACTACCCGCTGATCCACCTCTCCGGGAGGTTCACACAACTTACTCAACTATGCTAGAGCCCATAATAGCTTGTGGCTGCACACGGAAGTTTCTAGCATGAAAATATCTCAGTTCCCTTTGAGCCTGGGTGGCGGACCATAGGATTATCACACGGGTACCCCGGGATATCCTAGGACAACACTGGATTCCCCAGGTGCCCAACAAACAATCCACCCAGATGTGTATTCAAGTTGTCACCTTAAGTTGAACCATTAATTAACAATCTCACATCTGTCACGGATTTCACTCACCCAAACCACGTCTACGAGCATAGTATAGCAATATAAGCAATACGTAGAAGTAACTCCCAAGGTTTGAATATAACAGGGCAATAGGTTCTACCTCATCAACTACATCCCAACCCACATGTTAATCACATCCTAATCATGCAATGTTTGAGGATTGGAACTAATGCATAAAAACTGGGTATGAAAGGGATATGATCAAAGTGTTACTTGCCTTGCTGACGATCCGCAAAACCTAGGGACTCGTAGTAGCATGCTTCGCACTCCGGGTGTTCTATCGCAAACAAACAATAGCATACATAAGCAATCAAGCAAAGGAACACGAGTAAATCTCAAATAAGAAGATCTAACTAGAAAGTTCAACTTAAGAACTCTGGTTTGCAAAAATAATCAAATCAAACGGAGCAACGAAACTCAAACTGCGAAAGAAACAAGATCCGTTTACTAATCTGGACTAAGGTCAAATTTTATAGTACCAAAATCTTGTTCAAGTTGATTAAACAGAAAGAGGGTTTCGAGATGAAGATCTAGGCGCTTGAATCGCCTGATTCCGATAAACGAACGAAAAGATAAACTGAAACGAAAATCGGATCAGAAATCGTGATTGAAATAATCGCGGAAAATCTGAGAAAAAGAAAACTAACGAACAGGCTAACGAACGAACGTTCGTTGTCTGTAACTAATGAGCGAAAGCCGTTCTTTAAAACGAAGGTACGTACAAACATCCGCAAAGTAACTAAACCGAGAAAAAATGGCGAACCGATCTAAAAAAATGAACTAGGGTTTCTAAAAAAACTGGATCGGCGTTTAAAATAAAACCGAACGAACGGCGGCAGCGGCATATACCTCCGGCGGCTTCCACGGCGGCACGGCGAGGCGGCGCGGCGTGGGGCGGCGGGGTGCGGCGTGCGGCGGCGGCGACGGTGCAAGGCGGCAGGGCGAGCGGCTTGCGGCGACGGTGGCGCGGCTTTTTCGGGCCCCAGGGGGGCCCGACTCGGCTTATAAGAGGGGGGTGGTGGCTTGAGGAAGGGGGCGGGGTGGCGTGGCCGACTCGGCCACGGCGATCGCGGTCTCCGGGTGGGAGACGGCGGCGTGGGGAGGCGGGCCGGCGGCCTGGCTTGGCTGGGCCTCGGCCCAGTCGGGCGCTGAGAAGTTTTTTTTAAAATAATTTCACCGAAACTAAAATAAATCCTAGAAAATAAAATAAAAATCTAAAAATGCCAAAACAAAATTTCACCGTCTTAATAAAATATTTAGAACAGGATGAACATTTTCTTGGCCCTAAAATGCAACTTTGAAAAACGTGCAATTTTTCTAATGCAAATAAAATAGCAATAAACTCTGAATAAAATCAAATATTTGATTTTAATATTTTCCTCCAATATGTCATTTGTTTTGGAGAAGTCATATTATCTCCTCTCATATATTTTAATTTGAAATATTTTCGGAGAGAAAAATAATTAAAACCAAAATCCTCGTTTCATATTTGATAAAATTCAAATATGAAAACAAAGAAATCCCCAACTCTCTCCGAGGGTCCTTGAGTTGCTTAGGTTTTTGAGGATCGAGAAACGAAATGCAGTAAAATATGATATGCATGAATGATCTATGTATAACATTCCAAATTGAAAATTTGTGATGTTACAAACCTACCCCCCTTAAGATGAATCTCGCCCTCGAGATTCGGGTTGGCTAGAGAATAGGTGTGGGTGGTCTTTGCGAAGATCATCCTGTCGTTCCCAGGTGGCTTCATCCTCGGTATGGTGGCTCCACTGAACTTTACAAAACTTGATAACCTTGTTGCGAGTGACTTGTCTGGCAAATTCAAGAATCCTGACTGGCTTTTCCTCATAGGTCAAATCACTGTCCAACTGAATCGCCTCCAAGGGTACTGTATCTCTTAACGGTATATCGGCCATCTCAGCATGACACTTCTTCAGCTGTGAAACATGAAATACATCATGAACTCCTGACAGTCCTTCAGGTAACTCCAACTTGTAGGCAACTTCTCTCATACGTTCCAAAATTCGATACGGTCCTACAAATCTCGGGGCTAGCTTTCCCTTAACTCCAAAACGTTTCACTCCTCGCAGGGGTGACACTCGCAGATATGCTCTTTCTCCAATTTCATAGGTTATTTCCTTGCGTTTCAAATTTGCATAACTCTTCTGCCTAGATTGAGCTACCTTCAGTCTATCTCGGATCAACTTAACCTTTTCTTCAGACTCCTTGATCAAATCTGGTCCAAATAACTATCGGTCTCCAACTTCATCCCACATCAACGGTGTTCTGCACCTTCATCCATACAGGGCGTCAAACGGGGCCATCTTCAAGCTTGCTCGGTAGCTATTGTTGTATGAGAACTCCGCTTAGGGAAAATTGTCATCCCAACTAGATCCATAATCTAGCGCACAAGCCCTAAACATGTCCTCCAGAATCTGGTTGACTCTCTTGGTCTGTCCATCGATCTGCGGGTGGAATGCTGTACTGAACTCCAACCTTGTCCCCAAAGTTTGGTGCAGCTGATGCCAAAACTTTGAAGTAAACTGTGTTCCTCTATCTGATACAATTGTCCTCGGAACTCCATGTAGACATACGATCGTGGTCATATATATCTTGGCCAACTTTGCACTTGTATAGGTGGTTTTCACTAGGATAAAGTGAGCTACTTTGGTCAAGCGATCACCTACTACCCATATAGAATCATATCTTGATTTGGTCCTGGGTAATCCGGTGATAAAATCCATGCCAAGTTTATCCCACTTCCATTCAGGTATCGGCATGGGCTGTAACAATCCTGCTGGGTTTTGATGCTCAGCCTTCACTCTCTAACATACATCACATACGGCTACATACTCTGCAATATCCTTCTTCATACCAGTCTACCAGAAACGTTCCTTCAAATCCAAATACATCTTGGTGTTTCCGGGGTGTATCGAGTATGGTGAGTCATGAGCCTAACTTCTTGATCTCTGTGTTATTGGGCACATAGACACGGTCCTCAAACCATAAGGTGTCGTGCTCATCCTCACGAAAACCTTTGGCCCTTCCTTCGCTCATTTTCTCTTTTATCTCGGCAATCTCTTTATCCTCCTTCTGAGCTTCTCGAATCTTTCCTGACAATGTAGACTGAACCTCCATTGTTGCAACAAAACCTCTAGGAACAATCTCCAATCGAAGTTCCCTGAGATCCTCTGCTAACTCCTTTGGCAATCCCGTGCTCGCTAGGGTATTAGCATAACTCTTCCGACTCAAAGCGACGGCTACGACATTGGCCTTGCCTGGATGATAGTGAAGCTTCATGTCATAATCCTTTATAAGCTCCAACCATCTCCTCTGCCTAAGGTTCAACTCCTTCTGTGTGAAAATGTACTTCAAACTCTTATGATCCGTGTACACATCACAACGGTTTCCAATAAGGTAATGTCTCCAAGTCTTCAATGCATGCACTATGGCAGCCAATTCCAAATCATGCGTGGCATAATTCAACTCGTGCGGTTTGAGTTGTCGCGAGGCATATGAAACAACTCTTCCATCCTGCATAAACACACTTCCAAGTCCTAGGCGAGAGGCATCACAATACACTTGAAACTCCTTACGTATATCCGGCAGAATCAGCACTGGGGCTGTAGTCAAACGTTTCTTTAACTCCTGAAAACTCGCCTCACATTCTTCTATCCATTTAAATTTGGTATCCTTCTTCAATAAATCCGTCATTGGCTTCGCAATTTTGGAAAAATTCTCAATCAATCTCCGATAGTATCCCGCGAGTCCAAGAAAACTGCGGATCTCGCTAACTAAAGTGGGTGCCAACCATTCAGTGACTGACTGAACCTTGGTGGGATCTACTGGTACACCTTCTCCTAATATAACATGTCCAAGGAATCCGACTTCCTTCAACCAAAACTCACATTTGCTGAACTTGGCATACAACTGGTGGTCCCTGAGTTTCTCGAGAACTAGGCGCAAATGCTCTTCGTGCTCCTCCTCATTCTTTGAGTATACCATTATATCATCAATGAACACCACAACAAACTTATCCAAATATTCCATGAACACCTTGTTCATCATGCTCATGAAATAGGCAGGGGCGTTAGTCAGTCCAAACGACATCACCGTATATTCATACAACCCGTACCGTGTGGTGAATGTTGTCTTTGGTATGTCCTTCTCTCGTATCTTCAGCTGGTGACATCCAGATCGCAGATCGATCTTTGAAAACACCTTAGCTCCTTGCAGCTGGTCAAACAAATCATTGATCATCGGCAATGGGTATTTGTTCTTGATCGTCACCTCATTTAACGCGCGATAATCAACAACCATTCTTAGAGACTTATCCTTCTTCTCAACCAAAAGCACTGGGGCTCCCCATGGTGAGGAACTCCGTCGAATGTAACCTTTATCCAATAACTCCTTGATCTGTTTCTTAATCTCCTCCAGATCATTTGCAGGCATCCAATATGGTCACTTCGATATTGTCCCGGTGCCTGGCAACAGTTCTATCAAAAACTCGATGTCTCGTTCCGGTGGCATGCCTGGTAACTCCTCTGAAAAAACATCCGGGTAATCCTTCACTACAAGCACTTCCTCCTGAACAACTCCTGTGAGGGTATTCACTTGGCTACTCCTTGGCGCATGCCTAGATACATACTTAATCCTTTTTCCCTCAGGGGTGGTGAGACAAATTGACTTACTAACACAGTCAATGCTTGCTCCATACTTTGACATCCAGTCCGTGCCTAATATCACATCCAATCCTTCTGACTCCAAGATTATTAGGTCGGACGGAAAAACATGGCTACCAATGGTTAAGGGTATCTGGTCGCACCATCGACTAGCCATATACTCTGGTCCAGGTGAACTCACTAATAGAGGGGTCCTAAGGGTTTGGGTTGGTAGTTTAAACTTATCCACGAATTCCCTTGATATGTATGAGTGCGATGCACCAGTATCAAAAAGAACAAGGGCGGTAAAAGACTTAACCAAAAACTTACCAATAACTGCGTCTGGCTGCTCTTCAACCTCCTCCACGTTATGTGGTTCGCTTGTCCTTTTGTTGAATGGATTGGGCTTATTTCCAATGCTCCCATTGCCGTTTCCATTCTTTGCTTCAGGGCACTCCGTGGCATAGTGTCCAGTCTTCCCGCACTTGAAACAAGTAACGTGGCTTAGGTCTCTCTTAGCGGGTGTGGCTGGATTGGAACGGTTCTGATTGTTGCTTGCTCCATTACCATTCCCATTCCTTGGGCCAGTATGATTATGGTTACTTCCTCCATTGTGGGTGTGGCCTCCATGGTTATGAACAAGTCCTCCCAAGTTTGGGGTTAGACGAGGCTTCTGCTGAGCTCCTGAATTATACCTTCCTTGTCCATACTTCCTCTTACGGCTCTCAATCTGCTGCTGCTTCCCTTCAATCATAAGAGCTTTATCTACCAACTCCTGGTAGTTGTTGAATGTTGCCACCATCAACTACATGCTCATCTCATCATTCAGCCCTTCCATAAACTTCTCCTGCTTTGCAGCATCTGTGGCCACATCGTCAGGGGCATAGCAAGATAACTTGCTAAACTCATCTGCGTACTGAGCCACAGTACGGTTCCCCTGGCGTAAGTTGCGAAACTCACGCTTATTCATACTCATAGCTCCAGTTGAGACATGGGTTGTACGAAAAGCTTGTTGAAATTGGTCCCATGTAACAGTGGCTATAGGGTAGGTGACAATGTAATTCTCCCACCATGAGGCTGCTGGTCCATCCAACTGATGGGTGGCAAAACGCACCTTCTCAGCATCTGTACATCCTACAGTGGTTAACTCCCTTCCAATCCCGCGGAGCCAATCATCTGCCACTATCGGCTCGGTGCTACTAGAAAACACCGGCGGCTGCAACCTCAGAAAACGGGCTAAGTTGTCAACTGGTGGTGGTGGTGGTGGGTTGTTGTTGTTGCCTTGGTTCTGAACTAACAATTGCATCAGGGTATTCTGCTGCGGGATCAACTGAGTGAGCTCCGATGGGAAAGTAAATCCGGGGTCATGTCTCGGAGGCATCTGATGGGTTTAGAGGGGAGAGATTAGAATAGAATGAGGTCTAATGAGAAAAACACTACCCATATACACATGAGACAAACACAATCATTTCACTCAATCAATCAAGCAAGGACATACAATCGATCTAACTATCGTTACAAAAGTGCTCGGACTATACTATATACATGGTGGAATACTACTACTGATGTGGTGGTCTACTAAAAATATTCCTCAGTAGAAGACTCCATGATGTCTGCTCCAGCTTCGTCTTCATAGTCATCATTGCTATCGTCAGGGTCTGTGTCGGTGTCGTCAATGATGATGTAGTCCTCCGGGCGAATCTCCTTGGGTTCTTCGTCTTCTCCTCCTGGAGTGGGGTCTCCCATGAATACTCCCAGCTTCCTTTCCAGTTCGTCATTCTTCTCCACTATTACGACAATTTCCTCTTCATAATCTTCGCATGTAGCCTTAAGTTCTTCCTCCAGTTCCGTGATCCTTGTCATCGCTTTCTTTAGATCTATCATTCCTGCGCACATCTGGTTCTCCTGGCGACGAATGTGTTGGTTTAACTCCTGGATGAAAGCTGCGATTGATCTATCCTTCCTGGTGCTGATCATCTCCCATTGCTCGTCTCGGTGCCCACAAATCTGATAGATAGTATCCTTAAGCTCCGTATGGTAAACTTCTCCAATGCGTCCCATGGTGATGTGAACTGCCATACTCTTTCCTAGACTCCAGGTTGGTTTATCGAAGGAAAACTCTATGGGCTTAGTGACTGGCGTGAATGTCCTTCCTGGAACTTGAACTTGAATCATCCATCGCTCCTCTTCTGGTAATGTGGCGTTGTAAGTCCCAGTGAAGCTTGGTATTCCAATGTTCAGGTACTTAGTGACTTCCTTCAAGTGTCGTCCAAAAGGTGCTTCTTCATCCGGTTGTGCAAACTTGTTCCTTGTGTCCGCCAACCTAAAGAGTAGAAAATGGAGAGGAGTCAGAAATGAGAAGAGAGTAGTGATCTAGGGCTTTAGCTTAGTGGTCATGTCCTACACTCAGCGTGTGTTCTGATACCATCTTGTAGCAACCCGACCTCAAACGGTCAAGTCTCTGTGCTTCAATGTCATCCTTGGATCAGTAGTGCTGACACACACAGTACTTGAGGATTTATAACAGAGTAGCAATCACACACTTATTACATCAAATGTCTCAAAAGAGAACTTATTACAATAAATATGGCTTAAGGCCATCTAATATGATAACAGCGGAAGGCTTGGAAGATAAAGTGAGTCCATCAACTCCAACGGCATAGCTGAGCTGCACGACAACGACCTAACGAACCTTACTCCTCGTCTAAAAAGTCTGCAACATAATACGTTGCAGCCTGAAAACTGGTCAGCACATGGAATATGCTGGCAAAGTAACACAGTAGAGCAAGAACAGAATAATGCTATCACTACATGCATATTTGGCTGGTGGAAAGCTCTATGGTTATAGTTTTTGCGAAAAGCCAATTTTTCCCTACAACAAAGGAATAAATTTTATTTAACTATCATGGTAGTTGAAACATCATTGAGAAGGTTCCTCCAACTCAATCCCAATTAAAGTAGTTAACAACCCAACAATATTATTTAATAGTGATGAGATACTTAGGATACTCCAAGTACTAGATACTCAAGATGTCCATAACCGGGGACACGGCTAACCATGATTAGTTTATATAGTCTGTAGAGGTTTGTGCACTTTTCCCCACAAGACTCGATCTCCTCCGTTGGATTTCTTGCACTACATGGTGTTTGAGAAACGGATGACCGAGACACAGTCTTTCAGAAGCATTAACCCCTTACTCCGGGCAGACCATACCAACCTACATCCCACTACCTGCTGATCCACCTCTTCGGGAGCTTCACACAACTTACTCAACTATGCTAGAGCCCATAATAGCTTGTGGCTGCACACGGAAGTTTCTAGCATAAAAATATCTCAGTTCCCTTTGAACCTGGGTGGCGGACCATAGGATTATCACACGGGTACTCCGGGATATCCTAGGACAACACTGGATTCCCCAGGTGCCAACAAACAATCCACCCAGATGTGCATTCAAGTTGCCACATTAAGTTGAACCATTAATTAACAATCTCACATCTGTTATGGATTTCACTCACCCAAACCACGTCTACAAGCATAGCATAGCAATATAAGCAATACGTAGAAGTAACTCCCAAGGTTTGAATATAACATGGCAATAGGTTCTACCTCATCAACTACATCCCAACCCACATGTTAATCACATCCTAATCATGCAATGTTTGAGGATTGGAACTAATGCATAAAAACTGGGTATGAGAGGGATATGATCAAAGTGTTACTTGCCTCGCTGACGATCCGCAAAACCTAGGGACTCGTAGTAGCATGCTTCGCACTCCGGGTGTTCTATCACAAACAAACAATAGTATACATAAGCAATCAAGCAAAGAAACACGGGTAAATCCCAAATAAGAAGATCTAACCAGAAAGTTCAACTTAAGAACTCCGGTTTGCAAAAAGAATCAAATCAAACGGAGCAACGAAACTCAAACTGCAAAAGAAACAAGATCCGTTTACTAATCTGGACTAAGGTCAAATTTTACAGTACCAAAATCTTGTTCAAGTTGATTAAACAGAAAGAGCGTTTTGAGACGAAGATCTAGGCGCTTGAATCGCCTGATTCCGATAAACGAGCATAAAGATAAACTAAAACGAAAATCGGATCAGAAATCACGATTGAAATAATCGCGGAAAATCCGAGAAAAAGAAAACTGACGAACAGGCTAACGAACAAACGTTCGTTGTCTGTAACTAACGAGCGAAAGCTATTCGTTAAAACGAACGTATGGACGAATGTCCGCAAAGTAACTAAACCGAGAAAAACCGGCAAACCGATCTAAAAAACGAACTAGGGTTTCTAAAAAACCGGATCGGTTTTTAAAATAAAACCGAACAAATGGTGGCGGTGGCGTATACCTCCGGCGGCTTCCGCGCCGGCGCGGCAAGGTGGGGCAGCGTGGGGCGGTGGGGTGCGGCGTGCGGCGGCAGCAGCGGCAGCGGCGGTGGCAGCAACGGCGAGCGACGGCGGCGCGGCTACGGGGCTCCAGGGGGGCCCCGGGTCGGCTTATAAGAGGGGGTGGTGGCTTGGGGAAGGGGGCGGAGTGGCAGGGCCGACTCGGCCACAACAAGCAGCGGTGGCGGTCGCGGTCTCCAGGTGGGAGACGGCGGCGCGGGGAGGCGGGCCGGCGGCCTCGCTCGGCTGGGCCTCTGCCCAGTCGGGCGCTGAGAAGTTTTTTTTTAAATAATTTCGCCGGAAGTAAAATAAATCCTAGAAAATAAAATAAAGATCTAAAAATGCCAAACCAAATTTTCACCGTCTAAATAAAATATTTAGAACAGGATGAACATTTTCTTGGCCCTAAAATGCAACTTTAAAAAACATGCAATTTTTCTAATGCAAATAAAATAGCAATAAACTCCGAATATTAAAACTTTTATTCTACTAGATCAATATTTAACCAGAAGGATCGAACTAAGGTAGATGATAAAGATAAATATGTGATGGTGATACGATACCGGGGCACCTCCCCCAAGCTTGGCACAAGCCAAGGGGAGTTCCCATACCCATGTACTCAAGTCCCCTTCGGAGGTGGTGGTGATGATGTTGATGATGTGGCGGCAAGCTTCTCCAGCTTAAATTTGAGGGTGAACCTTTCCTCCCTAGAGTCATCATTTTCTTGCTCAAGCTTCAATATCTTTCTGCATAATGCCGCCTTACTTTCCTGCAGAAAACGGGACGGGATAAATTGAACCTTAGATTTGCTTGATCTGTTCAGAAGGCTTGACTTCTTGAACTCCACTTGCATATCCCCTGGTTGAGGTAGGGGGACATCATCTTTCTTTGAGCTTGCATCTTTTGCCTCCTCCGGGTAGGAATCTTCCTCCTCATTCATGGACCATAGGTAGGGATAAATCTCCCCAAAGATCTTTGGATTCGCGGTATAATGGGAAACATAGCTCTCTCCATGTGAATCTTGCGATGACATGCTTTCAGATCTGTCAGAAAAATAGCTCAAAACAATAACAAACGATATTGTCGTAATACGGTGGTCAAAACCTTCAGGAGATTATATAGTGGATTCTTACCGTGGAAAACAAGTATTCTGGGATAAAACGGAGTCCATAGGGCACATGAGGTGGCCACAATCTTGGGAGGCGTGCCTAGAGGGGTGGGCGCGCCCCCAGGCTTGTCGCCTGCTTGTGCACTTTTTGGACTACTTTTTATTTTCCTAATTTTTTAAATATTCCAAAATGGAGTAAAATTGCTTTTCGAAAACTTTAGGAGTCGGTTTACTTACCGTATCACATACTTATTCCTTTTCAGGGTTCTGGCGCGTGATGGAAGGTTTCCCTTATGTACTCCTCCGGTGTTATGGTATGAATAATATTAGTTTCAACATTTATGGGAGTACCTGAGATATAATGTTTGATTCTTTGCCCATTCACCACCTTCACGTTGTTGCGCTCGACATTGTTGATCTTGATGGCACCGGAATGATAAACTTCTTCGATAATGTAAGGGCCTTCCCATTTGGAGATAAGTTTTCCTACAAAATATCTTAGCCGAGAGTTGTATAGCAAGACATGATCACCCACATTAAATTCCCGCTTTTGTATTCTTTTGCCATGTCATCTTTTAACTTTTACTTTGAACAGTTTAGCATTTTCATAGGCTTGGGTTCTCCATTTACCAAGTGAGATAATGTCAAATAACCTTTTCTCACCAGCAAGTCCGAAATCATAGTTGAGTTCTTTAATTGCCCAATAAGCTTTATGTTCTAATTCAAGAGGTAAGTGACATGCTTCCCCATAAACCATTTTATATGGAGACATACCCATAAATTTTTTATAAGCATTTCTATAAGCCCATAGTGCATCATCAAGTTTCTTAGACCAATTCTTCCTAGATCTATTAACAGTCTTTTGCAAGATCAATTTTATTTCTCTATTACTTCATTCTACTTGACCACTAGACTCAGGATGATATGGAGATGCAATTCTATGGTTAACGTCATACTTAGCAAGCAATTTACGGAAAGCGCCATGAATAAAGTGTGAACCACCATCAGTCATTAAATATCTAGGGACTCCAAACCTCGGGAAAATAACTTCTTTAAGCATTTTAATAGAAGTGTTGTGATGAACACTACTAGTTGGAATAGCTTCTACCCACTTAGTAACGTAATCAACATCAACCAAAATATGTGTATACCCATTAGAGGAAGGAAAATGTCCCATATAATGAAATCCCCAAACATCAAATGGTTCAGTAACAAGTAAATAATTCATAGACATTTCCTGATGTCTACTTATATTACCAATTCTTTGACATTCATGACAAGACAAGACAAATTTACGAGCATCTTTGAAGAGAGTAGGCCAATAAAAACTAGAATGTAGTACCTTGTGTGCAGTTCTGTCTCCAGCATGGTGTCCTCCGTAAGCCTTGGAGTGACACTTGCATAGGATTTGTTCCTGTTCAAGCTCAGGTGTACAACGTCTAATAACACCATCTACTCCTTCTTTATAAAGGTGAGGGTCATCCCAGAAGTAATGTCTTAAATCATAGAAAATGTTTTCTTTTGTTGGTATGTGAAACTCAGTGGTATAAATTTAGCAACAATAAAATTAGCATGGTCTACATACCATGGGGTACTACGAGAAGCATTTATGATAGATAATTGTTCATCGGGAAAGCTATCGTCAATAGGTAGTGGGTCATCAAGAATATTTTCTAACCTAGACAAGTTGTCGGCTATGGGGTTCTTAGCTCCTTTCCTATCAATAATATGTAAAGCAAATTCTTGTAGCATGAGAACCCATCTAATAAGCCTATGTTTAGCATCTTTATTTTCCATAAGGCATTTAATAGCAACATGATCAGTGTGAACAATTACTTTGGAATCAACAATGTAAGATCTGAATTTGTCACAAGCGGAGACAACTGCTAAAAATTCTTTTTCAGTAGTGGCATAATTTCTTTGAGCACTATCCGAAGTTTTGCTACCATAATGGATGACATTTAATTTCTTATCAACTCTTTGTCCTAGAACAACACCAACCGCATAATCACTAGCATCACACATAATTTCAAAGGGTAGGCTCCAATCAAGTGGTTGAACAATAGGTGCAGAAATTCAGGCTTTCCTAAGGATTTCAAATACTTCTACACAATAATTATAAAAAACAAATGGAACATATTTTTGCAAAAGATTAGTGAGAGGCCTAGAAATTTTAGGGAAGTCTTTGATAAACCTCCTATAGAAACCAGCATGACCAAGGAAACTTCTTATACCTTTGATATCTTTAGGACACAACATTTTTTTAATAGCATCAACTGTAGCTTTATCAACTTCAATACCTCGTTCGGAGATTTTATGCCCCAAGACAATACCTTCATTAACCATAAAGTGGCACTTCTCCAAATTCAAGACAAGATTAGTTTCTTCACATCTCTGCAAAACTCGATCAAGGGTGCTTAAGCAATCATCAAAAGAAGTTCCATAGATGGAAAAATAAGCCATGAAAACCTCAATCATCTTTTCACAAAAGTCAGAGAATATAGTAGTCACACATCTTTGAAAGGTAGCAGGTGCATTGCATAAACAAAAAGGCATACATCTATAAGCCAAAGTACCAAAAGGGCATGTAAAAGCAGTTTTTTCTTAATCCTCTTGTGACACATGTATTTGGGAAAAACCAGAGTCTAGAAAGCAGAAATGTGTATGTTTTGATAGTCTTTCTAGCATTTCATCAATGAAAGGTAGAGGATAATGTTCTTTCCTTGTAGCTTTGTTTAGTTTTCTAAAATCAATTACCATTATATAACTTGTGATAATTCTTTGTGGGATCAATTTATTTTTATCATTAGGAACTACAGTGATACCTCCCTTCTTAGGGGCACAATGGACAAGACTTACCCATCTACTATCAACAATAGGATAGATTATACCTGCTTCCAGAAGCTTTAATATTTCATTTCTTACCACTTCTTTCATCTTTGGATTTAACCGTTACTGGTGATCAACAACAGGCTCAGCATCAGGTTCCATATTAATGTTATGTTGAGATAGAGTGGGACTAATGTCCTTAAGATCAACAAGAGTATATCCAATAGCGGCACGGTGCTTCCTCAAAGTTTTCAATAATCTCTTTTCTTCATGATCTTAAAGGTTAGCACTAATAATAACAGGATATATCTTCTTTTCATCAAGATAAGCATATTTCAGAGTATCAGGTAATTGTTTAAGCTGAAACACAGGATCACTCTCGGGAGGAAGAGGGTCCCCAAGGGTCTCAACAATCAAATTGTGTTTCAAAACAGGCGTTTGTTTAAAGAATACCTCATCTATTTCATTTCTTTCATTCATATGCATATCATTTTCATGGTCTAGCAAATATTGTTCTAAATGATCGGTAAGAGGCACGACAATAAAAGCAAGACCAATAATTTCATCCTCACTAGGCAATTCTTTATCATGGGGTTGTCTACGAAATTTGGAGAAATTAAACTCATGAGACACATCACCAAAACTTACACTAACCGTTTCTTTCTCATAATCTATCTTAGCATTAGGAGTGCTTAAGAAAGGTCTACCAAATATAATGGGACAAAAATCATGTTGTGGGGAACCAAGAACTAGAAAATCAGTAGGGTATTTTATTTTACCACACAAGAATTCAACATCTCTAACAATCCCAAGTGGTGTAATAGTGTCTCCATTAGCAACTTAATAGTAACATCAATGTCTTCTATCTCAGCAGGTGCAATATCATTCATAATTTCTTGATATAAACTAAACGGGATAGCACTCACACTAGCACCAAAATCACATAAGCCATGATAACAATTGTCTCCTATTTTAACAAAGACAACAGGCATGCCAACAACAAGTCTATGTTTATCTTTTTCATTGGGTTTAGCAATTCTAGTGGCTTCATCACAAAAATAAATAACATGCCCATCAATATTTTCAGCCAAGAGATCTTTAACCATAGCAACATTAGGTTCAACACTAAGTTTTTCAGAGGGTGTAGGTGTTCTTGTATAACTCTTACGAATGACAGCTGAAGCTTAGCATGTTATTTTATCCTAACAAAAAAGTGGTTTCTCAATATAAGGAGTAGGAATAACAGGATCAACATTACAAGCAGTGATTTATTCTCTAGCTTCAATGGGTTCTACTATTTTTACTTAAATGGGATGGTGATATTTAAACCAATTTTCCTTAGAGAGATCAATGAGAGTAGCAAATGATTCGGAGAAAGAAGCTACTATCTTAGAGTCAAGCCCATATTTAGTGCTAAAATTATGAAAAGCATCGGTATCCATAAAAGATTTAAACATAATCAAACTCAAGCTTTATACCTGACTCCTTACCTTTGTCAAGCTCCCAATCTTCAGAGTTATGTTTAATTCTTTCCAAGAGATCCCATTTGAATTCAATAGTATTCTTCGTAAAAGAACCAGTACAAGAAGTATCGAGCATGTATTGATCATTACAAGAAACCCAAGCATAAAAATTCTGAATGATAATTTCTCTTGAGAGTTCATGATTTGGGCATGAATATAACATTGACTTGAGACTCCCCCAAGCTTGAGAGATACTTTCTCCTTTAAGAGGCCAAAAATTATATATATAATTCCAATCACGATGAACCAGATGCATAGGATAAAACTTCTGATGAAATTCCAATTTCAATCGGTTGTAATTCCAAGCTCCAATATCATCACGTAGCCTATACCATGTCAATGCATTTCCCTTGAAAGATAGAGGGAAGACCTTCTTCTTTACTTCATCTCCAGTTAAATCTGCAAGCTTAAATAATCCACAAACTTCATCCACATAGATTAAATGCATATCAGGATGTAGCGTTTGATACGTCTCCAACGTATATTAATTTTCGATTGCTCCATGCTATATTATCTACTGTTTTGGACATTATTGGGCTTTATTATCCACTTTTATATTATTTTGGGACTAACCTATTAACCGGAGGCCCAGCCCAGAATTGCTGTTTTTTGCCTGTTTTAGGGTTTCGAAGAAAAGGAATACCAAACGGAGTCCAAACGGAATGAAACCTTCGGGAACGTGATTTTCTCAACAAACAAGACCCGTGAGACTTGGACCCTACGTCAAGACACAAAAGAGGAGGCCACGAGGTAGGGGGCGCGCCCACCCCCACCAAGCGCGCCCTCCACCCTCGTGGGCCCCCTGTTGCTCCACCGACGTACTCCTTCCTCCTATATATACCTACGTACCCCCAAACGATCAGATACAGAGCCAAAAACCTAATTCCACTGCTGCAACTTTCTGTATCCACGAGATCCCATCTTGGGGCCTGTTCCGGAGCTCTGCCGGAGGGGGCATCGATCACGTAGGGCTTCTACATCAACACCATAGCTCCTCCGATGAAGTGTGAGTAGTTTACCTCAGACCTACGGGTCCATAGTTATTATCTAGATGACTTCTTCTCTCTTTTTGGATCTCAATACAATGTTCTCCCCCTCTCTTGTGGAGAACTATTCGATGAATCTTCTTTTTGCGGTGTGTTTTTTGAGACCGATGAATTGTGGGTTTATGATCAAGTCTATCTATGAACAATATTTGAATCTTCTCTGAATTCTTTTATGTACGATTGGTTATCTTTGCAAGTCTCTTCAAATTATCAGTTTGGTTTGGCCTACTAGATTGATCTTTCTTGCAATGGGAGAAGTGCTTAGCTTTGGGTTCAACCTTATGGTGTCCTTTCCCAGTGACAGTAGGGGCAACAAGGCACATATTGTATTGTTGCCATTGAGGATAACAAGATGGGGTTTTCATCATATTGCATGAGTTTATCCCTCTACATCATGTCATCTTGCTTAAGGCGTTACTCTATTTTTAACTTAATACTCTAGATGCATGTTGGATAGCGGTCGATGAGTGGAGTAATAGTAGTAGATGCAGGCAGGAGTCGGTCTACTTGTCTCGGACGTGATGCCTATATACATGATCATACCTAGATATTCTCATAACTATGCTCAATTTTGTCAATTGCTCAACAGTAATTTGTTCACCCACCGTAGAATACCTATGCTCTCGAGAGAAGCCACTAGTGAAACCTATGGCCCCGGGGTCTATCTTTATCATATTAATCTCCTACTACTTAGTTATTTCCATTGCTCTTTACTTTGCCTTTATTTTAGTTTGCATCTTTATCACAAAATTACTAAAAATATTATCTTATCATATCTATTAGATCTCACTCTCGTAAGTGGCCGTGTAGGGATTGACAACCCCTATTCGCGTTGGTTGCGAGGATTTATTTGTTTTGTGCAGGTATGAGGGACTCGCGCGTAGCCTCCTACTGGATTGATACCTTGGTTCTTAAAAACTGAGGGAAATACTTACGCTACTTTGCTGCATCATCCCTTCCTCTTCGGGGAAAACCAACGCAGTGCTCAAGAGGTAGCAAGAAGGATTTCTGGCGCCGTTGCCGGGGAGGTCTATGCAAAAGTTAATATACCAAGTACCCATCACGATCCCTATCTCCCGCATTTAATTATTTGCCATTTTCCTCTCGTTTTCCTCTCCCCCACTTCACCCTTGCCGTTTTATTCGCCCTCTCTTTTCCTTTCGCCCTTTTTCTGTTTGCTTTAATGTCTTACTTGGCTCGTTTGCTTGTTTTTTTGGAATAGTTGTTTATTTATTACTAAACAGAGAACCTAAACATCTATGGATCCTCATCCGCTTGCTAACCTTTTTAAGAGATCAAATTATGATGAACCAAGTTTTGCGCACTAGATTATCTTTATGAAGTTTTGCTTGAAATTCGTGAATCTGAAAATTGTGATAAAATACTTTATGGAGTGATTCATGATGAATCTTTGAATAAAAAGCATGATTGCAATGATGATAGTATAAACTCTATTAATGTCAATTGTGCTAATAATATGCAAAACCCTAAGCTTGGGGATGCTAGTTTTGCTATGCCTACTACTTGCTGCAATGATCATGATTGGGGTGATTCTTCTTTTAATCTTGAAAATTTATTTAAGCCCCATGATGAATATGAGATTGATAATAGTGTTTGCAATATTATTGAAAGTGGGTTTGGAGAAGTCATGACTTTAGTGAATGTTAATCCCACTATTTTGGAAGAGTGTCAACTTTGCATGCATGTGGATTGTGTTGAAAATATTTTATGTGATAGCTATTTTGTTTAATTTGCTTATGATCCTATATGTAATCATTATGAGAGAGGGAAATATGGTGGTAGAAATTTTCATGTTACTAAATTACCTCTTGTTATGTTGAGATTACTATTGTTTCTTTCCTCTTCCTTGCATATGCTAGGTTTTGCTTGCCATGATAATTTGTTTGCCTATAAGATGCCTATGCATAGGAAGTATGTTAGACTTAAATGTGTTTGTCACATGCTTTATGATGCTCTCTTTGTGCTTCAATTCTTGTCTTTCATGTGAGCATCATTGAAATTATCAATGCCTAGCTAAAAAGGCTTTAAAGAAAAGCGCTTGTTGGGAGTCAACCCAATATTTTTCCTTGCTGTTATTCAATAAATAATTTATAGAGCCTCTGTTTTTGTTGTGTTTTTTTGTTTAATTAGTGTTTGTGCCAAGTAGAACCATTGGGAAGACTTGGGGAAAGTCTTGTTACACTTGCTGTAAAAAACAGAAACTTTAGCACTCACGAGAACTGCTGCCATTTTTATTTGGAAAGTGATATTTAGTTAATTCGTTTTGCAGATGATTAATAGATAAATTACGCACGTACAGAAATTTATTTTAGAATTTTTGGGGTTCCAGATCTTGCGCTAGCTACAGATTACTACAGACTGTCCTGTTTTTGACAGATTCTGTTTTTCGTGTGTTGTTTGCTTATTTTGATGAATCTATGGCTAGTAAAATAGTTTATAAACCATAGAGAAGTTGGAATACAGTAGGTATAACACCAATATAAATAAATAATGAGTTAATTACAGTACCTTGAAGTGGTCTTTTGTTTTCTTTCGCTAACGGAGCTCACTAGATTTTCAACTTTAAGTTTTGTGTTGTGAAGTTTTCAAGTTTTGGATAAAGATTTGATGGATTATGGAACAAGGAGTGGCAAGAGACTAAGATTGGGGATGCCCATGGCACCCCAAGATAATATAAGGACACCTAAAAGCCAAAGCTTGGGGATGCCCCGGAAGGAATCCCCTCTTTTGTCTACTTCTATCGGTAACTTTACTTGGAGCTTTATTCGCCACATGATATGTGTTTTGCTTGGAGCGTCTTGTATGATTTGAGTCTTTACTTTTTAGTTTACCACAAACACCCTTGCTGTACACACCTTTTGAGAGAGCCATACATGATTTGGAATTTGTTAGAATACTCTATGTGCTTCGCTTATATCTTTTGAGTTATGTAGTTTTGCTCTATTACTTCACTTATATCTTTTAGAGCACGGTGGTGGATTTGTTTATAGAAACTATTGATATCTCATGCTTCACTTAGATTATTTTGAGAGTCTTAAATAGCATGGTAATTTGCTTAAAATCCTAATATGCTTGGTATACAGGATTAATAATAAAACTTTCTTATGAGTGTGTTGAATACTATGAGAAGTTCGATGCTTGATAATTGTTTTGAGATATGAAGATGGTGATATTAAAGTTGTGCTAGTAGAGTAGTTGTGAATTTAAAGAATACTTGTGTTAAAGTTTGTGATTCCCGTAGCATTCACGTATGGTGAACCGTTATGTGATGAAGTCGGAGCATGATTTATTTTTTGATTGTCTTCCTTATGAGTGGTGGTCGGGGACAAGCGATGGTATTTTCCTACCAATCTATCCCCTAGGAGCATGCGCCTTATACTTTGCTTTGATAACTTGTAGATTTTTGCAATAAGTATATGAGTTCTTTATGACTAATGTTGAATCCATGGATTATACGCACTTTTCTCACCCTTCCACATTTGCTAGCCTCTCTAATACCGCGCACCTTTCGCCGGTATCATACACCCACCATATACCTCCCTCAAGACAGCCACCATACCTACCTATTATGGCATTTCCATAGCCATTCCGAGATATATTGCCATGCAACTTTCCACCGTTCCGTTTATTATGACACACTCCATCATTGTCATATTGCTTAGCATGATCATGTAGTTGACATCGTATTTGTGGCAAAGCCACCATTCATAATTCTTTCATACATGTCACTCATGAGTCATTGCATATCCTGGTACACCGTCGGAGGCATTCATATAGAGTCATATTTTGTTCTAAGTATCGAGTTGTAATTGTTGAGTTGTAAGAAAAATAAAAGTGTGATGATCATCATTATTAGAGCATTGTCGCAGTGAGGAAAGGATGATGGAGACTATGATTCCCCCACAAGTCGGGGTGAGACTAAAAAAAGAGAGGCCATAAAAAAAGAGGAAAGACCAAAATAAAAAAACGAGAGAAAAAGAGAGAAGGGACAATGCTACTATCCTTTTGCCACACTTGTGCTTCAAAGTAGCACCATGATATTCATAGTAGAGAGTCTCTCATTTCGTCACTTTCATATAACTAGTGGGAATTTTTCATTATAGAACTTGGCTTGTATATTCCAATGATGGGCTTCCTCAAATTGCCCTAGGTCTTCATGAGCAACCAAGTTGGATGCACACCCACTTAGTTTCTTTTTGAGCTTTCATATACCTATAGATCTAGTGCATCCGTTGCATGGCAATTCCTACTCACTCACATTGATATCTATTGATGGGCATCTCCATAGCCCGTTGATACGCCTAGTTGATATGAGACCATCTTCTCCCTTTTTGTCTTCTCCACAACCACCATTCTATTCCACCTATAGTGCTATATCCATGGCTCACGCTCATGTATTGCGTGAAGATTGAAAAAGTTAAAGAACACCAAAAGTATGAAACAATTGCTTGGCTTGTCATCGGGGTTGTGCATGATTTAAATAGTTTGTGTGGTGAAGATGGAGCATAGCCAGACTATATGATTTTGTAGGGATAACTTTCCTTGGCCATGTTATTTTGAGAAGACATAATTGCTTTGTTAGTATGCTTGAAGTATTATTATTTTTATGTCAATATTAAACTTTTGTCTTGAATCTTTCGGATCTGAATATTCATACCACAATTAAGAAGAATTACATTAAAATTATGCCAAGTAGAACTCCGCATCAAAAATTCTGTTTTTATCATTTACCTACTCGAGGACGAGCAGGAATTAAGTTTGGGGATGCTTGATACGTCTCCAACGTATCTATAATTTTTGATTGCTCCATGCTATATTATCTACTGTTTTGGACATTATTGGGCTTTATTATCCACTTTTATATTATTTTTGGGACTAACCTATTAACGGGAGGCCCAGCCCAGAATTGCTGTTTTTTGCCCGTTTTAGGGTTTCGAAGAAAAGCGGAGTCCAAACGGAATGAAACCTTCGGGAACATGATTTTCTCAACAAACAAGATGTAACGCCCGGATAATCGTGCTACAGTAATCCAACGCTAATCATGCCACGTCACCACGCTTACTGTTGATAATCTACAATTAGTCCAAAACCGAGTCAAATTCAAAAATTAAAATAAAGTTAGATTATAAAAGTTTTCAAAAGTTAAAACAAAAATGTTCAGGCAGTGCCATAATTTGCATATTTAATTATGGTGTAATAAACATATTTTTATAAAGTGCCTAAGTGCTTTAAACTAAATAAAACAAAAAAGAGAAATAAATAAAAAGAAAAAGGGAAAAGACAAAACAACAAAAGAAAAAAAGAGAAACCCCCTTCCCCCTGGGCCTCGGCCCAGCAGGCCGGCCCATTCGGCCACAGGCCCAGCCGGCCCAACCCCGCCGCCTTAACCCCCCAGTCCAACCCTAGCCACCACCCACTCCCCCACTCGCGCCCCCACTCTCCCCCTCTCCCCGATCCAGATCGGATCGGGGCACGACCCCGCCGCCTCGTCAACAC
>NC_057800.1:425085148-425094792 GCF_018294505.1 Triticum aestivum
GCTGCCCGGAGCTCCTCGGGCCTCGCCGGAGCGTTCCCCCCCTCCGGGCTGCCTCCTCCTCCTCAACGGACTGCGTCCCCTACGTCCGCGTCGTCCCCAGCCCCCGCCTCGAACCCCGCTGCCCGTGCCCTGCGACCCGCCGTGAGCCTCACTCCCTCCCCTCTCCCTCGTGCGGCATCGACTGCCAGCGCTGCGCGCGCGCCTCACACTCATCGCCACGGCCACCGCACGCGCGCACCCGTGCGCCGCCCGCATCCCGGATCTCACTGCCTCCTCGCTCACCGCGGCCACGTCCACTCCGATGTGCGCGCCCCCGATGCCCCGCTCACGCGCCCGCGTTCGACTGTGCCTGCTCGCACCGAAGCACGCGCCCCTGGCTCGGTTGCCGGCCCGACCGCGCCACCCCTACTGCTGCAACTGTTGCACCGCGGCCCGCGGGCGTGCTTCCCTGCCGCGCCGCCCGCGCGTTCCCTTTCCTCCCCATCCGCACTTGCCGCGCCACTGCCGTAGTCGCCTGCCGCCCTGCTGACTGCGCTCTGCCTCCATCCCCACTCGTGTCCGCCATGGCCGCCCCTGCTCCGTCGTGGCCGTCCCTCCGGCGCTGGCCGCTGCTGCTGCTCTCCAGCGCCTCGCCCGCGCGTTTGCTCGCGCTTGTCACCATCGCCGCTGTCGTGCCCTGCCTTCGCCTGCCGCGCCCCACTTGGGCCCTGCCTCGCCGGGCCTCGCCCTCTCTAGTCAGCGCGTCGTGCCGCTCGGTGCTGCTGCTGGACCGGGCGGGTGCCAGTTGGGCTGGCGCCCGACGCCTAACACCCACTGGCCGCTATGCCCGTCACCCGTTAGGCCTTCTAGGCCTATGACACGAGGGCCCCACCCCACAGAACGTTTCCAGAAAAAGGATTTAAAAAATAAGTAAACAAATAAATAAATAATAAATAAAATTAAACTCAATTAATTAATTAATTAAATTAATTAAGTTAATTAATCTGTTAGTTTAATTAAACAGTAGTTTGTTTAGCCTAAACCCTAATTAAGTCTAAACAGTGTATGACAGGTGGGTCCCACTGGACCCACTGGTTAGGTTGACCAGTCAACTCTGTTGACTGCTAACGTCAGCATGACATCATGCTGATGTCATTAATCTAGTTTCGAATTAATTTAAATAATTAATTAAATTCCAGAAAATTAATAAAATCTTTAGAAAATCATATCTTTTAATCCGTAACTCGGATTAAAATATTTTCAACATGAAAGTTGCTCAGAACAACGAGACGAATCTGGATACACAGCCCGCTCGTCCGCCACGCATCCCTAGCATAGAGAACACACAACTTTCCCCCCTCCGGCTCCTTTGCCCGAAACCGCGAAACACCGGGGATACTTTCCCGGATGTTTCCCCCCTTCACCGGTACCACCTCGTACCGCGTTAGGGCACACCTAGCATCACGCTTTGCCATGTCATGCATCGTCATGCATTTGTTTGCATTATATTTATTGTTTCTCCCCCCTCGTCTCTCGCTAGACACCGAGACCGACGCCGCTGCTACCCAGTACGACTACGGTGTTGACGACCTCTCTCTCTTGCCAGAGCAACCAGGCAAGCCACCCTCCTTGATCACCAGATATCGCCTACTCTTATCTATAGTTCTTGCATTAGAGTAGTGTAGCATGTTACTCCTTCCCGTTAATCCTATTCTGATGCATAGCCTGTCCTTGCTACTACTGTTGTTACCTTTACCTGCAGTCCTAATGCTTAGTATAGGATGCTAGTTTATCATCAGTGGCCACACTTTCTTGTCTGTCTGCCATGCTATACTATCAGGCCGTGATCACTCGGGAGGTGATCACAGGTATATACTTATACATAAATACATGCTATACAGTTGGTGACTAAAGACGGGTCGGCTCGTAGGAGTACCCGTGAGTGATTCCGATGTTGGGGGCTGAAGGGGCAGGTGGCTCCATCCTGGTAGAGGTGGGCCTGAGTTCCTGAAGGCCCCCGATGGTTACACTGTGGCGGAGCGATAGGGCAGGTTGAGACCACCTAGGAGAGAGGTGGGCCTGGCCCTGGTCGGCGTCTGTGGTTATTTCAAAATAACATGCTTAACGAGATCTTGGTATTTGATCTGAGTCTGGCTACTGGCCTATACGCACTAACCATCTACGCGGGGACAGTTATGGGCACTCGACGTCGTGGTATCAACCGAAGCCTTCGTGATGTCAGCGACTAAGTGGCGTGCGCCGGGTTGGACCGCGTAATGCAACTTCCTTTGTAATGGAGGTTGCTAGGTCTGCTCTCCGGCCGCGTTCGCAACATGCAGGCGTGCAAAGGGCGATGGGCCCAGACCCCCACGCCATAGGATTTAGACCGGCGTGCTGACCTCTCTGTTGTGCCTAGGTAGGCTGCGACGTGTTGATCTTCCAAGGCCGGGCATGACCCTGGAAAATGTGTCCGGCCAAATAGGATCGAGCGTGTTGGGTTATGTGGTGCACCCCTGCAGGGAAGTTGATCTATTCGAATAGCCGTGTCCCTCAGTAAAAGGACTACCCGGAGTTGTATCTTGACCTTACGACAACTAGAACCGGATACTTAATAAAACACACCCTTCTAAGTGCCAGATACAACCGGTGACTGCTCTCTCACAGGGCGACGAAGAGAGGATCATCGGTTAGGAATATGCTATGCAGTGCTACTTGGTGAACTTACCATCTACTCTCTTCTCCTGCTGCAAGATGGAGGTTACCAGAAGCATAGTCTTCGAAAGGACTAGCTATCCCCCTCTTATTCCGGCATTCTGCAGTTCAGTCCACATATGATAGCCTTATTCCAGTTGATACCAATGCATACATATGCAGTGTAGCTCCTTGCTTGCGAGTACTTTGGATGAGTACTCACGGTTGCTTTGCTCTCTTTTCCCCCTTCCTATACCCGATTGCTGCGACCAGACGATGGAGCCCAGGAGCCAGATGCCACTGTCGATGACGACTACTACTACTCGGGAGGTGCCTACTACTACGTGCAGCCCGCTAACGACGACCAGGAGTAGTTTAGGAGGATCCCAGGCAGGAGGCCTGCGCCTCTTTCGATCTGTATCCCAGTTTGTGCTAGCCTTCTTAAGGCAAACTTGTTTAACTTATGTCTGTACTCAGATATTGTTGCTTCCGCTGACTTGTCTATGATTGAGCTCTTGTATTCGAGCCCTCGAGGCCCCTGGCTTGTAATATGATGCTTGTATGACTTATTTTATTTGTAGAGTTGTGTTGTGATATCTTCCCATGAGTCCCTGATCTTGATCATACACATTTGCGTGTATGATTAGTGTACGATTGAATCGGGGGCGTCACAAGTTGGTATCAGAGCCGACTGCCTGTAGGAATCCCCCTTCCACACTCCTTGGCCAAAGTTGAGTCTAAACATTACAAAAAAACTTTTACTAACATGGTTGTGTGCCTTACGGGCCCATGTCGCCATCTGGGTGGTATTAGGATCTTTTACTCCTCGATCCTTACTCTGGGACTCTGAACTCTCTCCTACTCGGGTTAAACGATTTTACTAACTGTAACACTAGGATCCCATGACCACGTTCATCCCAAAGTTGGATAAGCCCTAGATATTCTTTAGAGTAGTATATTGAACATTATCCACACTGTCAGTTGACTCCTTTGAAACATCTTTGTTTTCAGATGGAACCCACGAGATAGGTGGTGCGCCACACGACGATCGTTGGTGCCTCAGGATCACCTGCTGTGTTGGTTGAGATGATGACCTATCTGGGTTATCGCTGGCACCCTGAGTACACCGTCTATGAGGAGTATCAGGACTTCAACCAGGAGCAGTACCGTGCCATCGTCCACCTCTACTCTCGGGAGTATGACTCCACTACCGTGCTGCACACTGCTCATGGTGTTGGAGTGACTATCGACATGGCGGTCCAGGATGCTGCTTATGCTGCTCTGACACGTCTTCGTGGAGAGTATCAGGAGTTGGACACCTCCCCCTTCAGGCACATTGCTATCGCATCCGATGTTAGTGCGGAGGGATACTACACTGCTGCCTACTCCACCGTCACCCAAGAGCCCTTCTACCATCAGAACCTGGTTCTGCATGCTGATGGGCTAGATAGAGCTAACCAAGCTCTTCGCCACGAGTTGTACACCACCCGTCAGCACCTATACCGTGCTCTAACACTGTTGCACCCCTTTGTCCGATCTGGTGATCTGTCGCGTTCTGCGATCTACCCTGCCAGGACCGTGATGCCCCAGGGCGTCGGCTGGCCAGAAGTGGGAGGCTACTCTCCTGCACTTGGTCCTCTCCTGCCACCTGCGCATCAGGTTCCGCACCAGAGTATCCGCGGACCCTAGGCTACTCGTGTGGAGGTCTTCCCTTTGCGTCACTACCAGCTGTCAGGCTACACCTACCTCCACAGTTCCTCCTGGGACTGATGTAGGCTTGCTTGTTAGTGTTAGATGCTTTCACTACGAGCCTTCGTGCCTCCTATGATGTTCTTAGTCTGTGTACTGAACTCTGTGTGCCGAACTCTATGCATGTTCACTTTTGTAAGATGTGCCAACTACTATGTAGTATCTATCGTGTTCCTTTCATTATGCATGTTTCATCATGAATGATTCTTGTCCTCGCAATTTCTCAATGTTGAACTACTCTTGTTATATATTAGCAGGATGGTTAGACCAGGTGGTCGTGGTCGTGGTAACCCTCCCCCACCTCCACTTGAGTACATGGCTGGGATGATGCAACAGTTTGAGCTGAATCGCCAGTTCATGGAGAATATCATGGCTCAGTTTCATCGCCCCAATATGAACCAGCAGCCAACCCAAGTGACTCTGCAGGATTTCATGCGTCTCAACCCAACTTTGTACCGCAGCTCAACTCAGCCTCTAGATACTGATGACTGGCTCCGTGACATTACCTATGAGATGGAGTCTGCTGATGTAGCCCCTTCCAGCTATGTCACCTTTGCTTCCTTCTTCCTGAAAGGACCCGCTGCTCAATGGTGGGACAGCCACAAGCGTACTCTGCCGGTTGGAACAATCATCACCTGGCCAGACTTCCAAGCTGCCTTCCGTGCTTGCTTCATTCCTCAGGGAGTCATGGACCGGAAGAAGCGTGAGTTTCGCAACCTCACTCAGGGCAACAAAACTTTGGAAGCTTATCAGCGGGAGTTTCTGGATCTGTCCCGCTATGCCGAAGAAGACATTGCAACTGATGCACGCAGACAAGAGAAGTTCCGTGATGGCCTTTAAGCTGATATCAAGCTCGCACTTCTAGTGCATGACTTTGCTGATTTCGCCACCCTGGTGAACAAGGCCATCAATGTCGAAACTGGTCTGCAGGAACACCAGAGCTCTCACAGGCGCAACCATGACACAGGCTCATCTTCAGGCCCGTCCTCGCAGAAGCGTAGGATATGGATTCTCAATAGCATGTACCAGCCAACTGCACCTGCTCCAAGGCAGTCCTATGCTGCACCACGTCTGCCTCCCCCACCAACTAGGCAGCCAAGGCTTCCAGCTCCACCACCCCAAGCTCCTGTTCCCACTCCCAATAATGGTTTGTGCTACATGTGTGGCCAACCTGGTCACCTTGCCAGGAACTGCTATCAGAATTAGAACCAGAATCAACTGGCCCTCCCCACAGCTGGCCGTTGAAGCAACCAACCTCGCAACAACAATGCCAAGTCTTATGGTCGTGTTCATGCCAACCATGTTGATCTCAATGAAGTTCTAGACCAGCCTGCTATCGTGATGGGTACACTCCTCATAAATTCAGTACCAGCATCTGTTTTATTTGACATAGGAGCATCGCATTCATTCATATCGGTTGAGTTTGCATTCATGCATGGCATTAAATACGAAGAGATGAACCCTGTGATTGTGGTACACACTCCTGCGGGCCAGTGTCAAACCTCTATGGTTAGTCACAACGTTCCCGTTGAAATTGAAGGACTGGAATTCCTTGCCTCTCCCATCGTACTGAAGTCCTGTAGCATCGACCTCATTCTGAGAATGGATTGGTTGAAAGTGCATACTGCTTCTATAGTTTGCGCCACTAAGGTCGTCCATCTGCTACACCCTTCTGATGAAATAATTGCTTACCAAGCTCATCTAGTTCAGAACGCCGAGGCATGACTTTATGCCTTGAATGCGTTGAACCCTGCACCACTCGAGGGCATTGAAAACATTCCCGTCGTTCGTGAATTCGAAGACATCTTCCCTCCAGGGATTCCCCCTGCTAGAGCTGTCGAATTCATTATCGACTTGAAACCAGGCACCACCCCTATAGCCAAACGACCCTACAAGATGCCGCCACATGAACTCATTGAGCTTAAGGAGGAAATCGACAAATCTCTTGTCAAGGGTTTCATTTGCCCAAGTTGCTCTCCTTGGGGAGCACCTTCTCTCTTTCTTAAGAAGAAGGATGGGACAAACCAATTAGTCCAAGACTACCGTCCTATAAACCAAGCTACCATTCAGAATAAATATCCTCTTCCTCGGATCAATGATCTTTATGATCAACTGGCTGGCTCATCAGTGTTCTCCAAACTCGACTTGAGGTTGGGTTACCACCAGATCCGTGTTCGTGAAGAGGACATCCCAAAAACCACCTTAGTGACTCGGTATGGGTCATACGAGTACACCGTCATGTCATTCGGCTTAACGAATGCTCCTGCCACCTTCTCCTGTCTGATGAACTATATATTCATGGATTACCTCGACAAGTTCGTCGTGGTTTATCTAGATGATATCCTTGTATTTTCCAAGAACAAAGAAGAACATGTTGAACATCTTCGTCTTGTGATGGAAAAGCTTCGAGAGCATCAACTGTATGCTAAGTATTCCAAGTGTGAATTCTGGCTCACCGAAGTAACCTATCTTGGGCATGTCATCTCCAAGGATGGTATTGCCGTCAACCCTGAACGAGTTCAGGCTATTCTCGATTGGACTCCTCCGAAGAATGTCAAGCAAGTCCGAAGTTTTCTCGGTCTCGCCAGCTATTGCCGTCGATTCGTCAAGAACTTCTCCAAGATTGCCAGGCCTCTGAATAATCTGTTACATAAGGGTGTCAAGTTTGACTGGACAGACAAGTGCCAGGAAAGTTTCCAGGCGCTCAAAGACAAGTTGACTTCTGCCCCCGTGCTTGCTCCACCTGATACTAAGAAGGACTTCGTCATTTACTGCGATGCTTCCCATCAAGGATTAGGCCGTGTCCTAATGCAAGAGCGCAAAGTGATTGCTTATGCCTCTCGTCAACTGCGCCCTCACGAAGAAAACTACCCAGTTCACGACCTCGAGCTTGCTGCTGTCATTCATGCACTGAAGCAGTGGCGACATTACCTTCACGGTAATCGTTGCGAGATATTCACCAACCACCAAAGTCTGAAGTATCTATTTACTCAGCCAGATCTGAACCTCCGTCAGCAGAGATGGATGGAGACTATTGCAGACTTTGACGTGGGTATATCCTATACCCCCGGCAAGGCTAATGTAATGGCTGATGCCTTGAGCTGCAAGTCTTACTGCAATCACCTCCAGGTTCACAAAGTTCAGCCCTCGCTTGTCGAAGAATTTAGAAAGATGAACCTTCATATTATTCCTCCTGGAGCACTCGCTCCCCCTCCCCCAGAGTTCCAAAAGATGAATCTTCTTGTTGTTACTAAGGGTTCTCTGAATACCCTGGCTGTCGTACCAGATCTCGTAGCTGGTATAAAGACTATTCAAGGTTGTGACTCTGAAGTCCATAAGATTAAACGACATCTAGCAGAAGGAAAGCCCTCATTCTTCACTATCACCGATGATGGCGCCTTGTACTTCAAAGGCCGCCTAGTGCTACCATGTTCGAAGAAATCCTAGATAAGACTAAAAGGGTTATGAAAGAAGCTCATGATACGCCTCTGTCCATCCATCCTGGTAGTACAAAGATGTACCAGGATATTCATCAAAGATTCTGGTGGTCTAATATGAAGCAGGACATTGCTCGTTATGTTGCTGAGTGTGACATTTGCCGCCGTATCAAAGCAGAGCATCAAAGGCCTGCTGGAACTCTGCAACCTATCCCTATTCCTGAATGGAAATGGGACCATGTTGAAATGGACTTCGTCACTGGATTTCCCAAATCACAGAAAGGTAATGATGCTATTCTTGTCGTCATTGACCGGCTTTCTAAAGTTGCACATTTTCTGGCGGTCAAAGAGACAATCACTGCTAGTCAGCTTGCCACTCTCTACATGTCCAGAATTGTTTCACTTCACGCTATTCCACTGGTTATCAGTTCAGACCGTGGCAGCTTATTCACTTCAAGATTTTGGGCGAGTTTCCAAGAAGCAATGGGAACTCATCTGTCGTTCAGTATGGCGTTTCATCCTCAGTCGCAAGACAGGTTGAACGTGTCAACCAAGTTCTCGAAGACATGCTTCGAGCTTGTGTAATTTCCTTCGGCAAGAAATGGGAGGAATCTTTTCCATATGCCGATTTCTCTTATAATAATAGCTATCAAGCTAGTCTGAAGATGTCCCCCTTCGAAGTGCTATATGGACGAAAGTGTCGAACCCCTCTGAACTGGTCAGAAACTGGGGAACGTCCACTCTTCGTTCCGGATATTATCCAACGGGCCGAAGAACAAGTTCGCATTATTCGCGAGAATCTCAAGACTGCTCAGTCACGTCAGAAGAGTCAGTATGACCGTCATTACCAAGACATGGTCTTTCAACCTGGCGAAAAGGCTTATCTTCGAGTTACACCAATGAAGGGTGCTCACCGCTTCGGGATCAAGGGCAAGCTAGCTCCTCGCTATATCGGTCCCTTCACTATTCTCGAAAAGCGTGGAAAAGTGGCATATCAATTGGAGCTTCCGTCAAACCTTTCTCAGGTTCACGATGTGTTCCATGTGTCACAACTCCGACGATGCTTCAAGGATCCAATCCGAGCAGTGGATCATGAAGTGCTCGAGTTGCAACAGGACCTCTCCTATAAAGAGCATCTGGTCCGCATTCTCGACCAAGCTGAACGCCGCACACGTCAGAAGGCGATCAAGTTCCTCAAAGTCCAGTGGTCGAATCACTCTGAAGACGAAGCCACTTGGGAACGTGAGGACCGCCTACGTGATGAATACCCCGCACTGTTTCCTTCTACCTCCTAAATCTCGGGACGAGATTTCTTGTAGTGGAGGAGATTTGTAATGCCCGGATAATCGTGCTACAGTAATCCAACGCTAATCATGCCACGTCACCACGGTTACTGTTGATAATCTACCGTTAGTCCAAAACCGAGTCAAATTCAAAAATTAAAATAAAGTTAGATTATAAAAGTTTTCAAAAGTTAAAACAAAAATGTTCGGGCAGTGCCATAATTTGCATATTTAATTATGGTGTAATAAACATATTTTTATAAAGTGACTAAGTTCTTTAAACTAAATAAAACAAAAAAGAGAAATAAATAAAAGAAAAAGGGAAAAGACAAAACAACAAAAGAAAAAAAAAAGAGAAACCCCCTGCCCCCTGGGCCTCGTCCCAGCAGGCCGGCCCATTCGGCCACAGGCCCAGCCGGCCCAACCCCGCCGCCTTAACCCCCCACTCCCCCCTGTCCAACCCTAGCCACCACCCACTTCCCCCCCACTCGCGCCCCCACTCTCC